>NC_041381.1:687783481-687852395 GCF_002162155.2 Triticum dicoccoides | reverse complement strand
CGACGGTAGTAAATAAGATGATCCCTTACAAAATTTCAAGAAGTGTTCTCCCCTAACTGTGCACCGTTGCTACAGTTCGTCGCTTCTAAGCACCACGTGATGATCGGGTGTGATGGATTCTTACGTTCACATACAACGGGTGTAAGACAGTTTTACACAGCGAAAACACTTAGGGTTAACTTGACGAGCCTAGCATGTGCAGACATGGCCTCGGAACACGGAGACCGAAAGGTCGAGCATGAGTCGTATAGTAGATACGATCAACATGAAGATGTTCACCGATGATGACTAGTCCGTCTCACGTGATGATCGGACACGGCCTAGTTGACTCGGATCATGTGATCACTTAGATGACCAGAGGGATGTCTATCTAAGTGGGAGTTCATAAGATGAACTTAATTATCCTGAACATAGTCAAAAGACCCTTTGCAAATTATGTCGTAGCTCACGCTATAGTTCTACTGTTTAGATATGTTCCTAGAGAAAATATAGTTGAAAGTTGATAGTAGCAATTATGCGAACAGTAGAAAGCTTATGTCCTTAATGCACTGCTCAGTGTGCTGAACCCCAAACGTCGTTTGTGGATGTTTCGAACATCGAACATACACGTTTTGATAACTACGTGATAGTTCAATTAAATGGTTTAAGAAGAGGCACCAAAGACGTTTTCGAAACGTCATGGAACATATGAGATGTTTCGAGGGCTGAAATTGGGATTTCAGGCTCGTGCCCACGTCAAGAGGTATAAGACCTCCGGCGATTTTCTTAGCCTGCAAACTAAGGGAGAAAAGCTTAATCGTTGAGCTTGTGCTCAGATTGTCTGAGTGCAACAATCACTTGAATCAAGTGGGAGTTAATCTTCCAGATGAGATAGTGATGTTTCCCCAAAGTCATTGCCACCGAGCTGCTAGAGCTTCGTGATGAACTATAACATATCAGGGATAAATAAGATGATCCTTGAGGTATTCACGATGTTTGACACCGCGAAAGTAGAAATCAAGAAGGAGCATCAATTGTTGATGGTTGGTGAAACCACTAGTTTCAAGAAGGGCAAGGGCAAGAAGGTATACTTCATGAAACGGCAAATCAGTTGCTGCTCCAGTGAAGAAACCCAAGGTTGAACCCAAACCCGAGACTAAGTGCTTCTGTAATAAGGGGAACAGTCACTAGAGCAGAATTACCCTAGATACTTGGTAGATGAGAAGGCTGGCAAGGTCGATAGAAGTATATTGGATATACATTATGTTAATGTGTACTTTACTAGTACTCCTAGTAGCACCAGGGTATAAGATACCAGTTCGGTTGCTAAGTGTTAGTAACTCGAAATAAAAGGCTACGGAATAAACGGAGACTAGCTGAAGGAGAGCTGACGATATGTGTTGGAAGTGTTTCCAAGTTTGATGTGATCAAGCATCGCACGCTCCCTCTACCATCAAGATTAGTATTAAACCTGAATGGTTTATTGAATCTCGATCGTAGTGATACACATTTTCATGCCAAAAGATATAAGATAGTAATGATAGTACCACTTACTTGTGGCACTGCCATGTAAGTCATAATGGTATAAAACGCATGAAGAAGCTCCATGTTGATGGATCTTTGAACTCACTCATTTTTGAAAAGTTTGAGAC
The DNA here is from genome assembly GCF_002162155.2 of Triticum dicoccoides. Taxonomy (NCBI): domain Eukaryota; kingdom Viridiplantae; phylum Streptophyta; class Magnoliopsida; order Poales; family Poaceae; genus Triticum; species Triticum dicoccoides. Next base: position 687,850,764 of record NC_041381.1, on the reverse strand, counting down.
ATGCGAACCATGTCTATTGGTATATATGCATGAAGAAACTCCATGCAAATGGACCGTTTGAACTCACTTGATTTTGAATCACTTGAGATATGCAAATCATACCACATGGGCAAGATGACTGAAAAGCCTCGGTTTCAGTAAGATGGAACAAGATAGCAACTTATTGGAAGTAACACATTTTGATGTGTGCAGTCCAATGAGTGCTGAGGCATGCAGTGAATATCGTTATGTTCTTACTTCACAGATGATTCGAGTAGATGTTGAGAATACTTACTTGATGAAACACAAGTCTGAATTATTGAATGGTTCAAATAATTTCAGAGTGAAGTAGAAGATCATTGTGACAAGAGGATAAAATGTCTATGATATGATAATAGAGATGAATATCTGAGTTACGAGTTTTGGCACACAATTAAGACATTGTGGAAATTGTTTCGCAATTAATACCGCCTGGAACACCATAATGTGATGGTGTGTCCGAACATCATAGTTGCACCCTATTGGATATGATGCATACCATGATGTCTCTTATCGAATTACCACTATCGTTCATGGGTTAGGCATTAGAGACAACCACATTCACTTTAAATAGGGCACCACGTAATTCCGATGAGATGACACCGTATGAATTATGGTTTAGAGAAACCTAAGTTGTCGTTTCTTAAAAGTTTGGGGCTGCGACGCTTATATGAAAAAGTTTCAGGTTGATAAGCTCGAACCCAAAGCGGATAAAATGCATCTTCATAGGAAACCCAAAACAGTTGGGTATACCTCCTAATTCAGATCCGAAAGCAATATGGATTGTTTCTAGAATCGGGTCCTTTCTCGAGGAAAGGTTTCTCTCGAAAGAGTTGAGTAGGAGGATGGTGGAGACTTGATGAGGTTATTGAACCATCTCTTCAACTAGTGTGTGGCAGGGCACAGGAAGTTGTTCCTGTGGCACCTACACCAATTGAAGTGGAAGCTTATGATATTGATCATGAAACTTCGGATCAAGTCACTCCCAAACCTCGTAGGATGACAAGGATGCGTACTACTTCAGAGTGGTACGTAATCCTGTCTTGAAGGTCATGTTGCTAGACAACAATGAACCTACGAGCTATGGAGAAGCGATGGTGGGCCCGAATTCCGACAAATGGTTAGAAGCCATGAAATCCGAGATAGTATCCATATATCAGAACAAAGCATGGACTTTGGTGGACTTGCCCGATGATCGGCAATCCATTGAGATAAATGGATCCTTTAAGAAGAAGACGGACGTGGATGGTAATGTCACCATCTATGAAGCTCGACTTGTGGCGAAGTGTTTTCCGACAAGTTCAAGGAGTTGACTACGATGAGATTTTCTCACTCGTAGCGATGCTTAAAGTCCGTCGGATTCATGTTAGCATTAGCTGTATTTATGAAATCTTGCAGATGGATATCAAAACGAGTTTCCTTACCAGTTTTCGTGAGGAAAGGTTGTATGTAATACAATCAAAAAGTTTTTTGTCGATCCTAAGGATGCTAAAAGGTATGCTAGCTCTAGCGATCCTTCTAAGGACTGGAGTAAGCATCTCGGAGTTGGAATGTGTGCTTTGATGATGATCAAAGATTTTGGGTTTGTACAAAGTTTACGAGAAACTTGTATTTCCAAAGAAGTGAGTGGGAGCACTATAGAATTTCTGATGAGTATATGTTGTTGACATATTGTTGATCAGAAATGACATAGAATTTCTAGAAAGCATATAGGGTTATTTGAAAGGTGTTTTTCAATGGAAAACCTGGATTAAGCTACTTGAACATTGAGCATCAAGATCTATAAGGATAGATCAAAACACTTAATAGTACTTTCAAATGAGCACATGCCTTGACGTGATCTTGAAGGTGTTCAAGATGGATCAGTCAAAGAAGGAGTTCTTGCCTGAGTTGTAAGGTATGAAGTTAAGACTTAAAGCTCGACCATGGCAGAATAGATAGAAAGGACGAAGGTCGTCCCCTATGCTTAAGACGTAGGCTCTTCAGTATGCTATGCTGTGTACCGCACCTGAAGTGTGCCTTGCCATGAGTCAGTCAAGGGGTACAAGAGTGATCCAAGAATGGCTCACAGGACAGCGGTCAAAGTTATCCTTAGTAACTAGTGGACTAAGGAATTTTCTCGATTATGGAGGTGGTAAAAGAGTTTGTCGTAAAGGTTACGACGATGCAAGCTTGACACCTATCCGGATAGCTCTGAGTAGAGATACCGGATACGTATAATGGAGCAACAATTAGAGTAGCTCCAAGTAGAACAGTTGTTTGGAATAGCTCCAAATAGAGCGTGGAAGCTGCATCTAGGAGATGACATAGAGATTTGTAAAGCACACACGGATCTGAAAGGTTCAGACCCGTTGACTAAAACCTCTCTCACAAGCAACATGATCAAACATAAAACTCATTGAGTGTTAATCACATAGTGATGTGAACTAGACTACTGACTCTAGTAAACTCTTGGGTATTAGTCACATGGCGATGTGACCTGTGAGTGTTAATCACATGGCGATGTGAACTAGACTATTGACTCTAGTGCAAGTGGGAGACTGTTGGAAATATGCCCTAGAGGCAATAATAAAAGTGTTATTATTATATTTCCTTGTTCATGATAATTGTCTTTTATTCATGCTATAACTGTATTATCCGGAAATCGTAATACACGTGTGAATACATAGACCACAATATGTCCCTAGTGAGCCTCTAGTTGACTAGCTCATTGTGATCAACAGATAGTCATGGTTTCCTGGCTATGGACATTGGATGTCGTTGATAATGGGATCACATCATTAGGAGAATGATGTGATGGACAAGACCCAATCCTAAGACTAGCACAAAAGATCGAGTAGTTCATTTGCTAGAGCTTTGCCAATGTCAAGTATCTCTTCCTTTGACCATGAGATCGTGTAACTCCTGGATACCGTAGGAGTGCTTTGGGTGTATCAAACGTCACAACGTAACTGGGTGACTATAAAGGTGCACTACAGGTATCTCCGAAAGTATCTATTGTTTTATGCGGATCGAGACTGGGATTTGTCACTCCGTGTAAACGGAGAGGTATCTCTGGGCCCACTCGGTAGGACATCATCATATGCGCAATGTGACCAAGGAGTTGATCACGGGATGATGTGTTACGGAACGAGTAAAGTGACTTGCCGGTAACGAGATTGAACAAGGTATCGGTATACCGACGATCGAATCTCGGGCAAGTAAAATACCGCTAGACAAAGGGAATTGTATACGGGATCGATTGAGTCCTTGACATCGTGGTTCATCCGATGAGATCATCGTGGAACATGTGGGAGCCATCATGGGTATCCAGATCCCGCTGTTGGTTATTGACCGGAGAACATCTCGGTCATGTCTACATGTCTCCCGAACCCGTAGGGTCTACACACTTAAGGTTCGATGATGCTAGGGTTATAAAGGAAGCTTGTATGTGGTAACCGAATGTTGTTCGGAGTCCCGGATGAGATCCCGGACGTCACGAGGAGTTCCGGAATGGTCCGGAGGTAAAGATTTATATATGGGAAGTCCTGTTTCGGCCATCGGGACAAGTTTCGGGGTCATCGGTATTGTACCGGGACCACCGGAAGGGTCCCGGGGGCCCACCGGGTGGGGCCACCTGCCCCGGGGGGCCACATGGGCTGAAGGGGGTGCGCCTTGGCCTACATGGGCCAAGGGCACCAGCCCCAAGAGGCCCATGCGCAAGGAAACTTGGGGAGGGAAGAGTCCTCAAGGGGGAAGGCACCTCCGAGGTGCCTTGGGGAGGATGGACTCCTCCCCATCCTTAGCCGCACCCCTTCCTTGGAGGAGGGGGCAAGGCTGCGCCCTCCCCTCTCCCTTGGCCCTATATATAGTGGGGAAAAGGAGGAGCAATCAGACCTAAGGCCTTTGGTTGCCTCCCTCTCCCTCCCGTGACACATCTCCTCTCCCGTAGGTGCTCGGCGAAGCCCTGCGGGATTGCCACGCTCCTCCATCACCACCACGCCGTTGTGCTGCTGATGGATGGAGTCTTCCTCAACCTCTCCCTCTCTCCTTGCTGGATCAAGGCGTGGGAGACGTCACCGGGCTGTACGTGTGTTGAACGCGGAGGTGCCGTCCGTTCGGCACTTGATCATCGGTGATCTGAATCACGACGAGTACGACTCCATCAACCCCGTTCACTTGAACGCTTCCGCTTAGCGATCTACAAGGGTATGTAGATGCACTCCCCTTTCTACTCGTTGCTGGTCTCTCCATAGATAGATCTTGGTGATTCGTAGGAAAAATTTTGAATTTCTGCTACGTTCCCCAACAGTCGCGCCGGCGTTTTTAAGTCCGAAGGGCATCGTGTTGAAGCAGAATGGTCCATATGGAGTAATGAATGCCGTTGCGGCTTGGTCCGCTTCCGCCATCTTGATTTGATGGTAGCCGGAGTATGCGTCCAGGAAGCACAATGAATCGTGCCCTGCGGTAGCATCGATTATCTGGTCGATGCGGGGGAGTGGGAAGGGATCCTTTGGGCAGGCCTTGTTGAGGTCTTTAAAATCGACACATAGGCGCCAGGATTTGTCCTTCTTTGGTACCATTACCAGGTTTGCTAGCCAATCCGGATGTTTGATGTCTCTGATGAATCCGGCTTCCAATAATTTGGCTAGTTCTTCCCCCATTGCCTGTCTTTTGGGTTCGGAAAATCGTCGAAGAGCCTGTTTGACTGGCTTGAACCCTTTTAGGATATTTAGGCTATGCTCTGCCAATCTGCATGGGATTCCCGGCATATCTGAAGGGTGCCAGGCGAAAATGTCCCAATTTTCCCGAAGGAATTCTCGCAATGCGGCGTCTACATCAGGGTTCAACTGTGCCCCGATGGAGGCCGTCTTTGTCGGGTCCGTTGGATGGACCTGGAATTTTATTATTTCGTCCGCTGGTTTAAAGGAGGTGGACTTGGATCTCTTATCGAGTATCACATCATCCCTATGCACCGTAGAGCGCAGCGCGGTGAGTTCTTCTGCCGCTAGGGCTTCGGATAGTGCCTCCAGGGCTAATGCGGCTGTCTTGTTTTCGGCGCGGAGTGCTATGATCACTAACGAGAGTGATTATTCTGCTGGGCCCAGGCATTTTGAGCTTCATGTACCCGTAATGGGGTACGGCTTGAAAAATTGTGAATGCCTCTCGTCCTAATATAGCGTGATATCCGCTGCTGAACGGGGCCACTTGGAACGTGACTTCTTCGGACCTGTAATTGTCCGGCGAGCCGAACACCACATCAAGTGTGATTTTTCCAGTGCAGCGCGCTTCCCGGCTAGGGATTATTCCTCTGAAGGTTGTGCTGCTTCGCTCAATGCGGCTCCAGTCTATTTCCATTTTTTGAAGAGTTTCCTCGTAGATGAGGTTTAATCCGCTGCCGCCATCCATGAGTACCTTGGTAAGTCGAAAGTCGTCCACTATTGGACTGAGGACCAATGCGGCTGGTGCTCGGGCTGTTCAGAATTTAGGTTCGTCGCTGGCGTTGAAGGTGATGGCTGCGTTGCTTCAAGGATTTGTTGTTGCTACTTGGTAGACTTCGGCAAGGCTGCAGGTTGTTCGTTTCCGCATATTGTTTGATGCGAAAGTTTCGAAGACTGTTGATACCGTACCGGTATTGTTGGTGTGGTTTTCCGGGGCTAGAAGCTCCTCGCCACTTTTGGCCACCTGCCGTAATATCCAACATGCTCGAAGGCTATGTGTTAGGGTGGCGCCCACTATACTGTGAATTGCACAGGGTCCGTTAAGCCATCCCTCCAGTACGGTTCCGTGCCCTTTATGGGGTTTCTGCTTTTTGGTTTTTGTACCTGGTGCCTGAGTATAATGCACCCTTTTGTTGCGGACTAGGGTTGTATTCGGGGCCGGATTGTCCCAAAACTTATTTTCAGTTTTCCGGAAACTCTCCATCGCACAGTACTTTCGTACTATGGATGCCAGGTCGGCAAAGCGTGTGATTTCACGACGGCTGACGGTGTTCAATATTCCCTTGTCCGTGCAATTATTGCAAAAAATTGAGATTGCGTTTTCCTCTCGGCAGTCCTTTATCCTGTCCATAACCAGGAGGAATCTGGCCCAGTAATGATGTACTGTTTCAGCGGGCTCTTGCCGGATTAGAGATAGATCGTGTATGTCTGGGTAGGTGGGTCTAATTGAGTCGGGAACCCTACCCATCTCAAGGCTCAAGGGCCGAGAAGTTTCCAAATTCGGAAGCTTGGAAAGTGGAACGTTGTCCAACGAGTCCGGTCCGATGCCTGACTTTAGGTTCAGCGCTTGATCGAGGTCCGTCCCTCCGCGGGAATCCGGCATGGAGGGTTCGAAAGCCCGGACACAACTAGTTTTCGATATAGGAGAAGAGTCGCCGCGATGTTCCTCTACCACCGTGACGTGATGGGTTACCTGGGGAGAGTTAATCTCTCTCAGATCGGTTTTAAGCCCGATCTGATTGTAGTCTGTAGCGACTTCCAGGGCGGCGATGCGATCCAAGAGTTCGTTTACGGACGAGAGCTCTGTTGGATCTAGCTGCTCGGCGAATTCCGAGTTGACGTGAAGATTGTTTTTGATGACCCGACAGGTCATCGTCGAAGCGGTGGCCGAACAGGCGGTCATGAGAAAACCACCTAGCCGGATAGTTTGGCCGGCGGCCAAGGCTCCTTTGGTGAAGATACCATCCTTGAAGACGGGAAGAGGCATCCTTCCTATCGGTGACGGCACAGAGGAACTCTCAATGAAAGCACCAATGTCGGTGTCAAAACCGGCGGATCTCGGGTAGGGGGTCCCGAACTGTGCGTCTAGGCGGATGGTAACAGGAGACAAGGGACACGATGTTTTACCCAGGTTCGGGCCCTCTTGATGGAGGTAAAACCCTACGTCCTGCTTGATTGATATTGATAATGTGGGTATTACAAGAGTAGATCTACCACGAGATCAAGGAGGCTAAACCCTAGAAGCTAGCCTATGGTATGATTGTTGTAATGGTTGTTGTGTCCTACGGACTAAAGCCATCCGGTTTATATAGACACCGGAGAGGGCTAGGGTTACATAGAGTCGGTTACAATGGTAGGAGATCTACATATCCGTATCGCCAAGCTTGCCTTCCACGCCAAGGAAAGTCCCATCCGGACACGGGACGAAGTCTTCAATCTTGTATCTTCATAGTCTTGGAGTCCGACTGACGATGATAGTCCGGCCGATGATGACAGTTCGGCTATCCGGACACCCCCTAGTCTAGGACTCCCTCAATTAGTCTCTTCTTGGACAGCGGAGACTTTCTCAATAAATGCATTAATATAGTAATTGTATTCATAATTTTCATAGCAATATCTAAGTATAGCAAGATTTTCAGGCCTATAAGCATCATCATCTAAAGCTTCGTACTTTTCAAACAAAGATTCAATTTCATAAGCAGCCTTAAAAGGAACAAATTCTTCTATTTGTTCCACATCATAGTAATCATATATACCATTAGCATAAGAAGCTAAGGTTTCATTATCATTAAATTTGCATGAAAAGGGAAGGTGTGGAGCCTTCATCCTAGAGCAACAAGTAATATCATATTTCAAGCATAGATTCCAGGCATACCAATGCAACATAATAAATTGATCCCATAATAGTTTCCCTCTTTGTGTCGAGCGATAATCCCTAAAGTATTCACGTTGATCCAACGTGTCTCCCATTATAAAGTTGAATGGGGTTTTCTCAGGATTATCAAAGTAGTACATAATATCTTTCGCATAATGAGAATCGAGGGTTTTAGGAGTTACCCCATCTTCATGAGTAGCAAGTACACCTAATTTTTTTGGTATTTTGCGTTCCATATCCATAACTAAAGATAGAGAACAACTTAGGACAGCAAATAAAAATTACTTAGTGATAAAGCAAACAAGCACACACGAGAATATTCACCCCACGCTATGACTCGCCGGCAACGGCGCCAGAAAAAGGTCTTGATGACCCGCAAGTATACGGGATAGTTGTAGCCTCTTTCGATAAGTAAGAGTGTCGAACACAATGAGGAGCTAAAGGTAGAACAAATACTCTCTCAAGTCCTATCGGCCACAGATACGACTCTACGCACGCTTGACGTTCGCTTTACCCAGAACAAGTATGAAACTAGAAGTACTTTGTAGGTGTGATAGGATAGGTTTGCAAGATAATAAAGAACGCGTAAATAAAAAGTAGGGGCTGTTTAGATAAAAGATGCAATAAAGTAAATAGAGCGAGTGTGGAAAAGTGGTGGTAGGAGTAGCGGAATTGTCCCTAAGCAATTGACTACTTTACTAGACCGATAGCAAGTTTTATGTGGGAGAGGCCACTGCTAGCATGTCATCCCTGACTATGCACTTATAATTGGAACTATTAGCAAGCATCTGCAATTACTAACATTCATTAAGGTAAAACCCAACCATAGCATTAAGATATATTGGTCCCCCTTCAATCCCGTATGCATCAATTTCTATGCTAGGTTGAAGCTTCTGTCACTCTAGCCCTCCAATACATAGTCCTATCAACATACAACTAACCCTATGGTGTGATCCACGCGCACGCTCATATGATGGGCACCAAAGGACAACAACATAACCACAAGCAAATTAAATCAATCATAGCAATTCATCAACCACCAATAGGACAACAAAAATCTACTCAGACATCATAGGATGGCAACACATCATTGGAAAATAATATGAAGCATAAAGCACCATGTTCAAGTAGAGGGTACATCGGGTTGCGGGAGAGTGGACCGCTGTAGATAGAGGGGGGAAGGTGATGGAGATGTTGGTGAATATGACGGCGGTGTTGGTGAAGATCGCGGTGATGATGATGGCCCCCGACGGTGTTCCGGCGCCACCGGAAGCAAGGGGGGAGAGCCCCCATTCTTCTTCTTCCTTGACCTTCTCACTAGATGGGAGAAGAGTTTCCCCTCTGGTTCTTGGCTCCCATGGCTTGGGAGGGGCGAGAGCCCCTCCGAGATTGGATCTATCTCTCTGTTTCTGCATTCCCTGATTCTACCCCTTCACCATTTCTTAAATATCCGGAGATCCGTAACTCCGATTAGTGTGAATCTTTCGCCCAGATCTTTCTCATAAAATTAGTTTTCTTGCGGAAAAAGAAGAGCGTCAACCGCCTTACGGGTGGCCCACGAGAGTCCAGGGCGCGACCAGGGGAGAGGGCGCGCCCCCCTGTCTCGTGGCCACCCCGGACACCGTTTCATGTTGATTTTACTTCCCAAAAATCATAAATATTCCAAAAAAATCTCCGTCCGTTTTTATCCGGTTTGGACTCCGTTTGATATTGGGTTTCTGCGAAACAAAAAACATGCAACAGACAGGAACTGGCACTGGGCACTGGATCAATATGTTAGTCCCAAAAAATAGTATAAAAAGTTGCCAAAAGTATATGAAAGTTGAATAATATTGGCATGGAACAATCAAAATTATAGATACGATGGAGACGTATCATTCACCCACAATACGATGTTCCCCTGCGTCAAGCAGCCGCCTGGCGGTCAGAAGGATGCCTACTATGCCCTCCATCACATGCGGGCGATCGTACGGGACCATAATTACCTTCTGCTACCAAATAATCTCAAAGATTGGGCCACACGCTTGTCGGCAATTCAGGACGCGGACATCAGACAAGAATTCTTTCGCATCCAGTCAGAGTTTGCAGAAATCATCCATCAAGATGTCCTCCGTACCTCGGGGCAGTTCTACCTCAGATCTCAACCGTCCAACAGTGAGATAGAAACAACGCTACAAATGCAGGCTGACAACGCCCGCAATTTCATGACCATCACGAAAGACGGCGGCTTCATCCACGCTCCGGTCCCTAAGTCGAGTCGAAAGTAGTGATGCTATGTAGTTCTGAAATGTCGATTGGCTCATGTTGTAATATTAAACTTTAATGAACTTGTATGTCTCTTTGGTTTGGACAGTCGTTCAACTTATATGTAATCGATGCTATTTATTAGTAGGACCATGAATCGTTCTATTAATGTGTTGCTTTTCTCTTCTGATCCTTTTGTTGCATACTTATATATTGCTTATGTATTGTCTGTGAATTGCTACTAACGTTTTGTTTGGCTAGTGCATAGAGATGCCGTCGTATGTCGTGTACAAGGGTAAGGTTCCCGGAGGCTACGACGACTGGGAGGAGTGTCGGAGACAGGTTCACCGTTTCAGTGGTAACAGTTACAAAGGGTACACCACTAGGGCGGAGGCGGAAGTTAGATACGCGCGCTATCTAGCGGGAGAGAGGAGGGAGCGTTGGAGGAACTGGATGAAGACCAGTTTCATCGCGATTATGCTCATCGTGATGACCGCGGCTCTCTTCTATGTGATGGTAGTTTAGATGATCGATATCGACTTGTAATGTGAAGACAAACTCGCTACTCGCAGTCTCGAGACTTGTAATGTTCTAACTCTGTTCGGTATTTTAAATTCGGAGACTAATATGATGAATTGTATTCGGAGACTAATCTTCTATTGTATTCGATAAATCTGCTATTTATATGGTGTGCTCTCTATATTCTGTGCAGTAATATGTTTTGTAACCTGTGCAAATATCAGAAAAGAAAAAAATAATCCCTAATATTCATACTAGTGGCGCACCACTCAGCACTTTAGTGGCGCACTGCAAAAAGCACACTAGTGGCGCATCATCAACTAGTGCGCCATTAGTAAGCCAGAGCACATGGGTAAATATGGCCCCCTGGGAGGCATACTAATGGCGCACCGTGGGATATACTAATGGCGCACTGCCTGGTGCGCCATTAATATACCAGATACTAATGGCGCACCTGTGATGTGCCATTAGTAAAAAATTCTAATGACGTGGTGCTAGTGGAGCACCTGTAGTGCGCCATTAGTAGGCAAAATAGGTGCGCCACTAACAGGTCTTTTCCTAGTAGTGACGGTCCAGCCTCTCCTTGAGTCCCCCTCTAAACCAAGTAAACCTGTCTCCAGTATACCCCATGTCCTCCAATGAGCAGTCTGACAGGGCATCCTAAAAGGCCTTATTCGTGTATGTTGTCGAGGGGGGCCTCCCTCTTTCTCTGGGGATAGCAGAATTTCATTAAAGTCTCCCAACATGACCCAAGGCAGCCTAGAATGAGCATGTAAATCGCGGATATAATGATAAGCGTGCTCTTTACTGTCCCAGTTCGGCTCCCCATATATCCCTGTCATCCTCCGTATATCCCCATTCGCTTCATGAACCGTGACATCAGTTCCATCCAATGTGGTAGTCTGGGAGTAGATCCTAACCTCCTTCTTCCAGACTAGCAACAGACCACCTTTCCTTCCATCTGGGCTAGCAGCCACCATCCTTTCATCCATCCCCAATTTCCGCATCAGAATTTCTACCTTTTCTTCATCCAGATGTGTTTCAGACAGAAATACATTATACTACATGGTAAAAGGAAGAGGTGTTTAATCATCAAACAATTTTTTTAGGGTACGCCTTAGCTTTGTAGAAGAGAGAAAATTATGTACAAGAGGTTACAATTTTGCCGGTTTAGGGCCACAAGCCGAGCCTCCACTCCCCTCTCACGCTACTCTACTACTGATCTACGTTGATCTCCAAACGCTCCTGCCGTGGCCCAAGTCCTCAGATCGTCGAAGATCATGTCCACCGTATCGTGCTTGTTCTTGATCTGGCCCGATCCGAACACCCTCTCCTCTGCTTCCATATAGTCCAGCAGATAAGCATTACGAACGTGTCAAATCCTTTCCGAGATTGCTTATGTATTTGTTTTCTGGCATCCGACCACCATTGCACCAACCTAGAGTCATTGGTTGGGCAAAGCCCCATCCTCAAACCCATCCTAGCCATGCAACTGAACCACACTTGCCTCAAAAACACACATTGTTGCAGAATGTGGTCGACCGTATCTTCCTCCTAGTCACATAGGTAGCATTTTGACGTTTGATCTTGCAGACCGTGTCTAGTCCTTTTGTCCAACATCCATAGTTGATATTGCACTGCCAACCACATGAAAATTTTGCACGCCAGGGGTGCCCAACACTTCCAGATGGCACCAAAGGAGTGGAATCTAATTCCTCCCTCACATAACATCTTATATGCTGATGATGCGGTGTAGGTTCCGGACACATTCCATGCCCAAATGGGGCTATCCTCGGTCTGAGCATCCAGTTGCACCTCCTCTAAGATCTCCCAAAGGCTGATAAACTGTGTTAAACCTTTCGTGCATAAATTACCCACCACGTCCTTCATCCAAGTATGTATGCACAAAGCATCTCGGACCAGCCTCCTGTTGGCAACTTACGTACGAACTGTCGCTGCGACAAGAGGGGCAATTTCCACAATGGTTGCGCCAAGTAGCCACCTATCTTTCCAAAACAAGATTTTGTCTCCTGCTCCAACCTTCCATTTCATCAAGCTTCCGAATGCTTGGTCAACCTTTTTGTCAGCGGTCAAGCTGAGGCCTTGCCAAGGCCTAGAAGCATCCGTGCGTCGAAGCCATTCCCATCTTAATCTTAGAGCAATGCCATGCTTATATAGGTCAATGACACCAAGTCCTCCCATGTGCTTCGTCCTACAAACTTTTGCCCAAGACACAACACATTTGCCTCCATTCACTTCCTCAGTCCCGGCCCAAAAGAATGCCCGGCAACCTTTGTCCACTCCTTCAAGGGCCCATTTTGGCGCCTCCGCAATCATGAGGTGATGAGTGGCCCGTGCTCTCATGACTTGGTTTACAAGAATCAGCCTCCCGGGTCTAGTTACCAAGCCCCTTTGCCATCCCGGCAAGATGTGTAGGGCAACATCCACCACCGGCTGCCACTCAGATCTTTTGAGCTGCCTTATGCTTAACTGCAGCCCCAAATATTTGCACGGAAAGGTGGCAATCTTCCAGGGCAGCGCCGTCTTAACAATCTCCTCGTCCTCAGCCTCCGCATGAATCAAAATTGCCGCAAATTTGGCAAAATTCACTTTAAGCCCAGATGCCACTCCGAAGATGGTGAGCGTTTCTTTGACAAACAAGAGATCCGGCCATGTAGGTCTGATGAAAAGAACCACGTCATCGGCGTACAGGGACAGTCGCTGAACTGGGCTACATCCATTGATAGTACTCATCACTCCCACCTCATGGGCCTTGACAATGGTAGTCGTAAGGACATCCATGGCAATAATGAAGAGCAAGGGGGAGATCGAGTCCCCTTGCCGCAAGCCTTTGGCATGCATGAACTTGTCGCCTGCACAACCATTCACGATCACTCTAGAGCTTGCAGTAGTAAGAAGAGTTGCGATCCATGAAATCCACTGCTCCCGAAAACCCTTGGCTCTTAGAAGTTCGAACATGAAAGTCCACGCCAGTGAGTTAAAAGCTTTAGTTATGTCAAGTTTGAGCAACACTCATTTTGCTTTCATTCTGTGCAATGATCGTGCCATTTGCCTCACTAGAAGGAAGTTATCATGTAGGCATCTCCCCTTAATGAAGGTGGACTGGTTCACCTGGACAAGCTCACCCATGCGCGGTCTATGCCTAGCGGTAAGTAGCTTAGATGCAATCTTGGGCATCCTGTGCACAAGGCATATAGGCCTGAAGTCGAATACCGAGCACGCTTCCGGAGACTTCGGCAAGAGAGTGATCAAGGCTTGATTTAGTCTCCCAAAACCGCTACCGTTCCCAAGGAAGAGCTTATGAATTGCAGCAATGAGATCCGCCTTAATAACCTCCCAAGCCTTTTGGATTAATCATCAAACATGATCACCAAGACAAACCAAACCAAACCATTCCATCCATCCTACTACACACTTTAATCTTCGAAAACTTCTTTCTCAAAGAAACGATTGGACCCGAACACGGCGGCTTGCACCACCTAAGGCCGTGGCCATGGCAGGCACCCCACCCTCTCCTGCCATCCAGCTCGCCGCGCACCTCTCCTCCATTTCTCCATCTTCGTCACGCACCGCACGCGTCGAGCCCTCGCCGTCACCGTTGTCGTACAGGGCCTCAAAAACCACCGGATACCTCCGGGCGACCAGCTTCTCCCTCGCCGCCCCACGACGCACCTTCCCCGACGTCGTCTTCGGCACCGCGCCGCTCTCGACAAGCATTACCCGCCCAACCCTCACCCTTTCGGCCTCCCACACCGACCCCCTTATGCCATCACAGAGACTCGTGTGGTCACCGCCGCTCCCCTTCTGCAGCTCCGCGACGACGCACATTTGCTCCTTCGAAGACCTTGTCGCCGGCGCGGTGAAAGCGGCAATGCAGCCACCCCTCAGGCGGTCCGGCGCGCTTCCAAGAGCTGCCGTCTCGATGTAGTGTGCATGCACGCTGATGTTGAGCGGCGTGAAGACCACGTCGACGCTCCGGCCGACGATGTACAGGTAGCGCTCCGGTCCGGTGACCACGCCGCGGTCGCCCGTGCGCACGAAGCGCGACCCCGCCCTCCCCGGCATCCTCCCAAAGAATGCCTCGTGGCTCGCCGAGGGGTGGCCTAGGTACCCCGACGCGTTGCTCGGCGAGGACACCCAGACCTCCCCCTCCGTGCCGTCCCTCACCGGCTCACCGGTCTTCTCATCCACCACGACGATATCGATCTCCGGCGCCTCGTGCGCCCTGGACGATGGCAGCCTCGCCGACGGCAGAAGCTTCTTGTACGACGGGAGGCGGCCCACGCGCCCGCTGGTGCTCCGCCACGCCGTGGACACGAACGTGCAGTTCTCGGCGAGGCCGTACGACGGAGAGACCGACTCGGCGCGCAGCCCGTGGCGGCCGAACTCTGCGACGAACTCGTCGACGCACGCCTTGTAGATCGGCTCGTTTATGAGGATCAGGTTCCGGAGGCTGCCGAGCTGCACCGGCCGCCGCAGTCCGTGCGCCGAGGCCGAGCGCCCGCCGCCGCGGCGGAGCACGAGCGGCAACGTGAACGACGGAACGGGCGTGCACGTGGCCTTGAACTCGGAGATGAGCTCGAGCCAGAGGCGCGGGCGCCGGAGGAAGGCGTCGGGGGAGGCAAGCACGCAGGTGGCGCCGGAGACGACGGTGAGGAGCAGGAACATGAGGCCGCAGTCGTGGTACTGCGGCAGCCACGACACGATCGTGCTGCCGGGGCCCAGGTCGTAGGCCCGCCTTGCCGCCCGCACGTTGTGCGCCGCCGAGCCGGCGGTGACCACCACGGGCTTCGGGACGCCCGTCGCGCCGGACGTGTACTGGACCAGGTACGCGTCTCCCGCGCCGCAGCCCGCGTGCCCCGCCATGGCGCCCGGCAAACCAGCCTCTCCTTCGTCCAGCGCGTCCACGGACAGCCAGCGCAGGCCGCTCAGCGCGGCGGCGAGCCGGCTGGAGGCGACGGCGGCGACGTAGCGCGCGTCGGCGACGGCGGCGCTGGGCCTCGTCTGAGACACGCCGCGCAGGAGGTGCGCGTGCGCGGGGCCGGGCCTGGACGGGTCGGGCGGGATGACGGGCACCGCGGTGAGCCCGGCGCGCTGGCACGCGAAGAGGAGCTTGACGAGGCGGAGGCCGGGGGAGGCGAGCACGAGCACGGTGTCGCCGCGCCGGAGCGTGCCGAGGAGCCCGGACGACATGCGGTCCACCGCAGCATTGAGCTCGGAGTACGTGATCGCGGTGTATGACATGGCGCCGGTGGCAGCGTCGTCGGCGGCCCAGACGAAGGCCGGCTTGGCGGCGAACGCCGGCATCCTGGCCCACAGGGGCAGGTACCGGTGCACCGTCGGCTGGTCCGGGTAGCACGGGTCGTAGTTCTCGGTCGCCATGGCCGTGCGTACTACTGCCAGCTGCTATGTCTCCAGTGTCAGTAACTTGCCTGTAACAACGCATGCAACGCAGCGGTATTTATAATGGCACCCGATCCGCCATGGCGATGGCGACGGTGGCCAGCGCAGCCGATGTGTCAGCCGACGGCGACGTGGACGAAAACAAAGAGGGAGCTGGTTGGTGTCGCCTCCTTGGGTGCATCCCGGCGGCGGCGGATATGTGAGGGCATATGCCGTGCAAGCTGTTTATTTTTGCCGCGCTCAACAGTCTCGTGATCGGGACCTGCACCGCAGCATGCACCAGTATGACCTTTCAATCCTCCCGCTCATCAGTGATCCCAATCTCTGTCGCCTGCAACAATGTCGGAATCCGTTGATGCCGAGGAGGATGTGAGAATGACCCCTGGAATTTGGGATCTGCACCGGCATATTCACGCTATCGTAGTCACGGAAATGGTTTTTTGGGCAGACAGTAGCGATTGGGCGATATCGCTCGTGTTGATGCGATGACGCCGACGAGTCTATCCACCCGTATCGCTGCGTGCATACTTGTCCGTATTTTTGTTTTTGTATTTGTTTTTGCGAGAACACTTGTCCGTATAATAACACGAACACATCTCAAGGTTTTCGACCCATGCGAACCAACATGTGGTTGGATGGTTAGGACCGTTGTATCCCAGCCCACCAAGTTTGACGTCCTGGTGCTCACATTATTTCCGGATTTATTTCATAATTTCCGGCGAAGCGCTTTCAGTGAGAGGAGACGTTCGCGTCGAGATGCGCCTACGTGAGTTCGTAAATCTCAAGATGATATTGCCGGCTCAGTCTTTCAAAGGTGCTCATAGGGGGTGTGCGTGTGTCCATTCATAGAGGTGGGTGCATGAGCGTTTGCGTCTGTACTGTGTTAGAAAAAATTCTCAACCCATTTAGCTTATTTTTATCTGTAATGTCTATTCCTTTTCTTGTCATTTTCGCTCCATTTTCTTCTCCGGTGTTTTTTTCATTTTCTGTTTGACCAACTTTCCCCCTTTTGTGCTAGTTGTATTTACTATTGTTTGTCATTTTCACTTTGTTTTGTTGGGAGGGGTGGGATTAAATACGTGATTTTCAAAAATAAAAGAGAACATGAATCCTAGTCGTGCATGAGTTTATAATAATTACCCCTTTTAAACATTAATGCATTTTTCTGAACACGGATCTTTTAACATAATATGAACATTTTCGTCTTCTAGAACCATTTATATTTTCCGCTATTCTTATTAGTACTGATTTAGAAAAATATGTTAAATAAATGATTACTAAGATCTCGGCCTTTCACGTGGCCGGGCCATATAGGAGCTTTGTAGGCATTTCAATGATAATTTGACGCACAAAAAGTTACAAGAACTCCACAACCACTAGGTTCCGACAAAATGAGTTATATCTCGTTTACTGTGCTTTCCTTAGTGGGTCAGCACAATAAAGTGGTTTTGGGAACCTTGTGTGGACCCGTACGAATCACTTTTAGAACCTTCCACGTGGTTTTATATTTTTCTTAACTTTACATTGATTTTTTATTTTTTTTACTTTCTACGTGTTTTCTGCATTGGTTTCATGGCTTCTTTTGGTTTCTACTTTCCCGTTTTATTGTTATTTTTAAAATTGTCAAGAAAAATACAGATTAAACATTTTCATATACATGTTAAAGATTTTCAGATTTGCGTTAAACTTTTTCCAAACACATGTTGAACATTTTGTAAAATGCATTCTGAACATTTTATAAAATGGACATTGCACATTTTTTAATACACAATGAAAAAATTTAAACACAGATTTGAATTATTTTTAAAAAAATGCAAACATGTTATTATGTGTTGCAACATTTTTTAAAAATTGCATTAACATTTTTTATATGTTATGACTTTTTTTTTGTATAACTGTGCAAACGAACTATTACATTTGTGAGAAATTTTTAAAATGCCATGAAACATATTTTAGAATGTGTCAATCTTTTTGAAACTTTAATGAGAATGGTATGAAATATTATTTACAAATTATGCGAACACATTCCAAAATTCTCATGAGCATTTAAAAAATGTAATTATCATAGTTTTAAATGCGTGAACACTTTTTAAAATGCGTATATCTTCTCAATTAATTCAGTTTTGTTTCTGTCACTATTGGACCCAAGCACATGTATCAAAATGTGTATATCTTCTACAATTTGAAAATAAACAATATCTCTAGTTTTCTACAAGAAAATCATTAGTAAAAAAATCTCCTGCAATTTGAAAATAAACACTATCTCCCTTAGACTCTTACACATGTATCACACTAATTATGCATCCACCATCAGTATAACATACAAGGTCACATGTTTGCCTTCTTGGTGGACAAAAGATACACTTGTACATATGCATGGTCTTAATTAACATTGACAAAAACAATTCGTTCAAGTCTGCAGTTTCTTGAAAATGCAAAAGTTGGCCTCCATCCAAGCCAAATTGCCTATGTCACGTGGTTTCAAAAGACCCAGGTCACTCACTCGCCAAAAAAAAGACCCAGGTCACCAAGTCAGCAATGCGCATGGCTGACCCCAAGCTAGGATAATAAGAATCACTTAGGAAGTCCCTTTTGTGATGCCCAATTTGCACACAATGAAGGCATTCAAATTTATCATAGTATAGGCAATGCGAAGGTAATGTTGAAAACTAGTTGCCCAGCCACCCATATTCCTCTCTTCTTTTCATGTACATGTGTTTGCAAAAAAATATGAATAATTCATGGATGCAAGTCAGTTGTATATTTTTCATCTATAAAAATTGTTAAGAAAACAAAGACTTGTTGTCATATGTATAAAAGGATAAATTTTGGTAAAGTGGTGCCTATTTGGCTCAAGCACTATTACTTTATACCTTTCCTTTTTTGTATAGGTCCCATATGGTCATATTTTTTTATTAAATTTGTAAGTCCACATGATGTAGCATGATTTTCATCCATGAATCATATTCTTTCACATTTTTTAAGGCTCGAAAAAGGGGGAAAGGAAGGAAGGATAAGATGTGCATGGGAAACTAGTTGCACATCTATATATTATTTCCCAAATAATTAGTTAATGCTTAAATATTGATGAGTTAAGTTGATTTCGAGTGAGTTAAGGGGATGAGTGAATGATAATGTTACTTTTGGGGTGGAATTGCACACTTGTATGCACATTGCATACCAAAGTAAGAAAAAATATAGTGCGGAAATTTCTCTGTGGATATATTTCAAACTTTAATATTCCACTAAGTACAAGGAAATAATTTTATTAGGAAACACATCAGACTTATAAAGAAATCGAGGCGCAGTTCCAGAATGCATGGGATGTTGACTGATTGTTGAACCAAAAACATGAAAGAAATATTTGGCCACAAAGAAACCAATAAACTAGCAATGCCAACAATTCGACAACATATCTCCCGTAGATATTCTTTACTCCATCATTATCCTTTCAACTTGATTACACCAAATCATGCACTCTAGAAATATTTATCAACTTTAGCACTCTTTATGGTATTGAAGGTTCTATAACACAGGAACAAACAAATACATATGCATTGAATTCATCTAAGTTCCATAATTTACATTCTAAAGACATGTAATTTGTTCTTTTCCAATTTTTCACCGATATAGAATAATTTGGTTTGACAAAAAATAATTAAGAACAATGTCTCAAAATAAATAAATAAGCTAACACCACTTTTCTTTGCAATATATATTTAAATTTATTGAAAGTGTCTTACAAAATTGATAACATAATAAAATATGGTTAATTGTATTTGAATATTTAGATATACTATTATGTGGTTAATTTCGGTAGTATATTAGAAAACGATGCTAGTTAAGATTGTATGTCAAGAGAGTAAATTATAAAATGGTATAAAAGTTTAGTTTAAATAAGTGATAAAAGTCTTCTTCAAGTCTAGGATCGGCAGTGGCTTATGTCAATCACGGCAGCATCATCGAGGAGAAGTCATTGTGGATTCCCAATAATGTGTTGCGAAAGATTTGCACATGCATTTACACTATAACAATATTGATGGATTTGGTGTATAACACTCGACGAAAATGAAATTTTCGACAAAGTGAAGATTTTCTCTCTAATAGTGAATATATTAATGAGGAATTTGACTCATAGAACTTTACCACTTATTGTACAAAGTTTTGGGTCTCATAATTCCTACACAATGGGTAACGCCATAAGCTCCTTTGTATTTTTGTTTGTTGGTTTTAATTGTTCTTCCATAGATCTGGATTTATTCCTCAATGCATTTCACTCATCGATGTTTTTCTCTCTGAGTGAAAATGTTTAAGACCCTACTTTTCTATTCCTTCTCGTCCATTATATGTTTTTCTCTCGTGAGTATGTAATTTGAAACTTTAAGCATCACTCTCGCATCCTTGGCCACGATGAAAATGCGTACCTAAGAAACATCTAATTTGGCGAAAGACAGCTCCCCCTCCCCTCCTCAAATAGAGAGACCTAGTTATTTCTTAGATAACACATGTCGACGTTTATCTACCAATAGATCCCGTCCATTGAATATAAAGAGTCTTTGGTTTTGAACCATTAATTTTCTCTCATGATGATGGAGTTATTCCCTCCACTATACAAAGAGCTCACTGTCCTCCTCGAGATGGTTTCGACTCTTCACGAAATCCCTTGCCTCCTAAACCCTCGAGCACCGGTGATCTGCATCCAACTTTGATGAACGTCATTGCATACCAACTGCCGGTGCAACCTCGCCTTTTTCCTTCCCCAAAGCCACGGTTCTTGTTTTTTGCCATGTCGTCGTAGTGCGAAATCATCACCACGTTAGGGTATGATCTCGGCGGAAGTCGTTCTTCCGTTCCGTCATATTTCTAGTTCATCCCAGTTAATTTTTCTTGATTCTAAATGTTCTGGTACATCCATAGGAATTAGCTGTGCACGGTTTGTAGTATGCTCCTCGTGCACAAGGAGTAGATTTGTTTTTATGATTTCTCTTGTATGAAGAAAAATGCGTAGATTCTATATTAGTGCAAATCCTTTGATCTACACTAGTATAGAACCAATTGACATTTTTTAGCCTTTGAGCATTCTATATTTTTAGTGCAAATCCTTTTATCTATAGGTGCACTACACCACGACACTGCATTCCCTACGGACGTCTGTTGGAAAAAGTCAGTTTCGCCGACCGACTGTTTGCTGGAAAATCTTCTATCAGACTGTTGGTCGGTATTACTCATATATAATGACCAACCGTCGGTCAGGAATGCTAAAATGTATAGCATCAAACCGTTGGTCGGTGATAATTGCACTACTATCACACAGTCGGTCGGCAAATATTGTTGACCGACCATGGGTCGCCAACTGGGCCGTGCACGCGACTTAGTGCGAAGCCCACGCTGAAATTTTCATGTCGCGCGCCCTCATAGCCCACCTCCTCATTTCCGCAAAAAAACCTCCTCATACACCATTCAGCTCCAAAAATATCAACACCACACCGCTCCCCTTATCTCTTTCCCCTCTCGATCTAAGCGGGAGCGGCGGCGGCGGCGACGTTGACGCTCGCATTCGGCGACGCTTCCCGCACTCTGTCTATCTCTTCCTCCCACACCTCCATCACAATCCCCACAACGCTGCTGTTTTCCCATGTGGAGGTGGTCCTGTGGCACCGGTGCTCTCACCCAGCTGCCGGCGGCGGCACTTCTTGTTCGTGCCCAGGCGCCCGTTGAGGCCATCTCTCCCCTCGCTCCCATGGCGCCACCGCCCCAACCCATACCCAACTCCCTCTCCGCCTCCCATGGTAGCAAATCTGAGCGGGGCAAGGTCCCTTCGGTCCTGGTGGTTCGGAACGAGGCAGACGGCTTCTGCTCCCTTAACTTCTGGCGACTAGGAGTGTGGTGGCTACCTGATTGGTGCCCCCATCTCTCTTAGACATCCACGGAAGCAACGACATCCGTAAGTTGTGTGTGTGTGTGTGTGTGTGTGTGTGTGCAGATTTTAACTCCAAGCGATGAACCTTCCATAGCCCCAGTGGCTGGTGCCCCCATCTCTCTACAGATTGGTTTCTCAAAAAAAATAGTGCTGCTTTGATTCATGGAAATAATTTAAGTTCTTGAAGCAGTAAAGTTCAAACCCTAGCCATCGATTACTATTATTGTCTATTTATATTGTGTGATTGCTAGCAGACTTAATTGGATAATGTTTTTTTGCAGGGTGAAACGAACTTGAATAGGTTTGGTGGATGTCTAGACAATTACTCAACTACTAACTAAAATAGAAGGCCACTGAAACTTTAGTAGATTTTTGTGGTTCCAGTGTAAGTATTTATTTAATTGTTTCAGCATTATACATGATTAATGCTTTGATAGTAAGTGTATGAATACATGATTGTTGTACATGAATCCATGATTATTTTCTTTGGGAGATTTTCTGGAGATTTTCTGAAGTTGTAAGTCTGTACCTAACCAACTGAATATTATAGGTGCATTTGTTACTTTTACTTGACAACATTGACACACTGAAGATTGCAGGGTTCAATCGACACATGGTGTGTCAGCATTTGCCTATTTACCTCAAGGGCCTGCCAATATCAGTGTGCTTTGTGCTACAGAAATGGATTTTTGAAAACTTGTAGCACATGGTGTCTTGGGAATCCTGGCTATGTAAATTTCACCTGCTAGCTCATTATCAGGTATTTTTATGCATCTACTAATCATATGATTTATACAAACAGGGATAGGATACAATTTGGAGGAACTTTGGTAGTTAAACATCCTTACTTTCAAACTGTCAATTTCTCTCTTGTGTTACGAATGGAGTGTAGTTTAATCCACATCATTTTAGCTTATCCGAATGACATAAATATGGTGTGTGTACAAGTTTAGCAAATATGATGTTTTTTTGTCATAACATACATAGCATTGGAAGTGGGCATCCTAGGCTGTTTTTTGAGAATATACACTTAGACACTAATTTATCAATAAAACAATTTGGTATGTTGCGTATGATAAAAGATCCAAAAGCTGAATAAATTTTGTATAGTCGTAATTGTATTATACAGCAGATAATAGCTTCTGTATGCCCATATCTCAACTAATTCAGTAAAGCAGAGCATAACATGCAATAGGCTTTGTATTTGTATACTCGTAGTTGAACTTAGAATTCAAGTTTACATTGTCACCATAGCCCTGTGTTGATACTCTAGTAGATTGTCAGCTGTGTTTATAGAATTCTCTTTCGTAAAAGGGTGACAATTCATCCATGAGTTGATGTGTTGATAAATTGACATACTCTCTTGATTTCGTTTTTGCTCTCGTGAACAGGGGAAGTGTTGGTTATGCTAGTGTGCATACTCACTTGGGAAGAAATGGAAGTAGGAGAGGTGACCTTCATTTCGTCACCTACAATTATCTTATAACTACTGATTGGAGGCACCCTACGAGCCTTTAGGATAAGTCCTCACGTATAAATGAATTTGCATCACCTAGAAATTTTTCACTATCTAATATTCCATACTAATTATCCATTCCGAGTTAAATCATACATTAATTAGAAGGAACTGAACCATTTGGTAGGGTGAAGTATATGCAGCATTGAGCATTCTAATTATTCTTCTGCATTGTTCTCTATTTCGACAACTATTGTAGTGCAGGCTGAAGTGATGGCATGTATGATTGATGTAATTTCATCTCAATAAGAACTATTTTCTGCATAGTATATTGGTCCCAGCCTACTTGCTGTAAATACCTAATTTTGATGGATTTTGTTCATGGCTTTGATTATACAATCTAGAATATTTAACCTTTTGAGCCAAATTCAATAGTGCATATCATCCAATACTAAGGATTTCAATTATCATGGTATATTCAAGTCAAAGCTAAATAGTAGTCTGCGTCCGCCTACCTTGGCAAGGATACCAGGTGAATCTACTTTGGTGTTGTAGTTTCTTTCCTTCATATTACTCTTATTTTGGAGGATTTCATTTGTTCTTAATCCTATTTCCATTCTGGATGAAAATGCTGGGAACCTTTTGGACACATGTACATTTTAAGTGTTCCCCCTTCCTGCCCAAAACAATGTTAGGTGAGCTAAGATAATACTTTTAGGCATTCAGAAAGAGTCACATCTATAATTAGCTTTCAACTCCATTTATCCAGTTTGAACTACAAGAAATCTATACATCTACTGAAAGAGCCACGGTTACATATATTTAGCTTTTAGCTCACCGTATCCACTATCTTCAAAGTTGTATGTTTATTTTTTTTGGAAACAAGTGTTGGAATATTGGCTGCTAGTACAGTAACTTAAGTATATCCCCAGGAACACTATATGCTCAGCAATCGTACAATGTAAATGATGCATTTCCTTCCAAATGAATATACAAAAAGTTGATTGAGGGTTTCTATGCCACATCCATGGTTACCGTTGGAAGTCGATTGGCAGCCTTCGTGTACCGATATGCTATTTTTATAGATTAGGTAAGTGTATTCTTCATTTTGTGCTGTTGTGTGTGCGATAGTGCACATGTGAATTCTGCCTGCATTCAATTTCATAGATTAATTAAGCATTGTAATATTTGAGATTTGTTTGACTTTTGTAGGAAGCAAACACAATGATGGACTCACTATGAACAGTGAAGCCAGCGATCCACATCAACTGGATGTTTTAGCTCTCATTTTGTATAACTGATGTATCATAGTTGCATCTTTTAGCTGTCCTTCTGTGAACCTGATGTATGGTGTCTTGGCGGTTATGTCTAGAACAGATTGAAGTGTATGTACGTGACATGGTGTCTTGGTGGTTATGTCTAGAACAGACTGATGTGTATGTATGTGACAGTTAGTTAAATGGAATAAAAAATCTTTGGTGCACATGATGTATGGTGTCTTGTTGACTATCCTTAGAAACATGAATTATATGTATGTGACAATCCGTAACGTATGTTAACTAAAGTTGTGGTTGGATAAATAATGTTGGTCATCAAAAGAAAACGCCATCTGATTGTTGGTCGGCAAAACAAACCCCATCTTACAGTCAGTCGGGAAAAGCTAATGCAAGCCCCAACAGAATGTTGGTCGGGAAAGGTACACGGTTACCCCAACAAACCGTTGGTCGGGAAAAGCCCCTGGCTACCCCAACAGTCTGTTGGTCAGGAAAGGCCCATGGCAGGCCCAATAGACTGTTGGTCGGGAAAGATGCACCATAGCTGCCCTACAGTCGGTCGGGAAAGGGTTTTCCCGTCTGGACTTTCCCCAACAGACGGTATCGGTCGGCAATATTCTTTCCCGACCGACTGTCTGTCAGCGGAAGCTGTATTTCCGACCCACCTGGCTGTCGGGGATGTAGTGCTGTGGTGTAGTGGTGTTTGTGGTGACTTTCTCAATCTCAAGACGTTGTGTGATGCATTTTGAGCTTTCTTTTTGATAAAAATGTGAGAAATAAATTCCCGAAAAGAATGTACATGTACTGTCAAAGCTATGTATGGCAAACAGCGTGGTGCTTCGTCATATTCCTTGTGACAAGTAATTTCCATGTGTATAGTTACACGTGTGAAGTTATAGCATGCTCCCAAGCAGTATCTTTGTCTCACCTAGTGCGGATCACAAAAGAACCCTTTCTTTTTAAAAAAAAAGGATGTTATCCCCCGGCCTCTACATCGAAGTGATGCATGCAGCGATCTTATTAATAAGCAAAATGTTTAACAAAGTCTCCAAGTCTCAAATAACAAAAAGGCTCACAAATAGCAAAAGCATGAAAACGAGATAGCCAACCGGCGGAAAAAAGATAGATAGGAAACTAAACACCTATCCTAAATGACCGCCATCCAAACCGGTTGAAGATAGCCCGTGCTACCATCTTTCAACGGATAGACCTAGTAACCATACGCTCCCTGGCATCCGTCGGAGTGAGTAGCGACCACATACGGATCAGTGTAGTGGCCCGAAAAATAACCTGCAAGAAATGAATATGTGTCGTTCTGTTAAAAAAACAAATCGTTCCTGCAGTTCCATATAGCCCATAGTAAAGCACATACTCCTACACGGATATGTTTCGCGGGTTCTGACTCAATTCCATCCAACCACGTCCTGAATAACATGTGGATGGTATTGGGAGGAGTAATGTTAAACGCTATGTGAACAGACCGCCATAAAATTTTCGCCATTGGGCAATCAAGAAAGAGGTGTTTGACAGATTCATCATGTTCGCAAAAACTACATCTTTGCGATCCTGTCCAGTTACGTTTTGCCAAATTGTTCTTAGTTAGAATAACTTGCTTGTGGACAAACCACATAAACACTTTAATTTTTAAGGGCACTTTGACTTTCCAAATATGCATAGAACGGGGCATAGTGCCGGAATTGATAATATCCAAATACATGGATTTCACTGAAAACATTCCATTCTGAGTTAGTTTCCAGTGCAACTGGTCTGGCTGTTGAGAGAGGTGAACATCCATCAATCTTCTCACAAGATGGAGCCAGGCTTCCCAACTATTTCCCGCTAATGTCCTCCTGAATTGAATATTTAGAGGGTTGGACTGTAATACTGTTGCAACGTAAGCATCTCTACGCTGAACAATATTATAGAGAGAATGATATTGGAGAGCTAGAGGCGTCTCCCCTAACCACGTATATATCCTCCCAGAATCTCATAGAAGTATTACAACAATGAATTTTTTCCTCTGGAAGAAAGCTGATTTCACTCTCACCAGTCCTTTCCAAAATGGCGAATCGATCGGTCTGACCATCACCTGAGATAAGGTTCTAGATTGAAGATACTTATTACGCAGGATCTGGGCCCATGTAGCATCGGTCTCTCCAGATAGCTTGTACAACCACTTATTGAGAAGACATATGTTCTTCACCTCTAAATTTTCAATGCCAAGACCACCTTGGTCTTTTGGCCTACAGATAATATCCCATTTAGCAAGTTTGTATTTTTGTTTTAACTCATCACTCTTCTAGAAAAAACGTGATCGATCGAAGTCCAGTCTTTTCCGAACCCCAATTGGTACTTCGAAGAAAGACAACAGAAACATTGGCATGCTCGTGAGCACCAAATTAATGAGAATAAGTTGGCCTCCATATGACATAAGTTTGCCCTTCCAACAGCTTAGTTTCTTTTCAAATCGATCCTCAATGCTCTTCCATTCGATGTTAGATAGCTTGTGATGGTGAATCGGTATGCCCAAATATGTAAACGACATCGACCCTAATTCACATCCAAACAATTGTTTGTAAGCTTCTTGTTTGTCTTTAGCTCTCCCAAAGCAGAACAATTCACTTTTACGGAAGTTAATCTTTAACCCTGGTAATTGTTCGAACAGGCATAACAGAAGCTTCATGTTTCTTGCTTTAGCTAGATCATGCTCCATAAAGATGATAGTATCATCAACGTACTCTAGAATGGATACTCCTCCGTCCACTAGATGCGGGACGAGCCCACCTACTTGGCCATTTTCTTTAGCTCTTCCTATTAGGATTATCAACATGTCCACTACTATGTTGAACAAAATAGGTGACATCGGGTCGCCTTGCCTTAGACCCTTGTGTGTCTAGAAATAATGACCTATGTTATCATTCACTTTGATCCCGACACTGCCTTTTTGCGTGAGAGAGTCTACCTGCTTTCTCAAGGGTTGATCGAATCCTTTCATCCGCAAGGCCTGCTATAGAAATGACCATTTAAATTTATTGTACCTTTCTCAAAATCCACCTTAAAAACCGCTCCATCTAGTTTTTTCGTGTGGATCTCATGGAGCGTTTCATGTAGGACCACAACCCCTTCTAGGATGTTTCTGTCCGGCATGAAGGCCGATTGAGATGGCTGCACCACACTATGTGCAATATGTGTTAGCATGCTAGTACCCACCTTGGTGATGATCTTAAAGCTGACATTAAGAAGACATATCGGTCGGAACTGCTCAATGCGCACCGCATCCGTTTTCTTAGGGAGCAGAGTTATCGTTCCGAAATTCAGGTGAAATAGCTACACGTGTCCAGAAAACAAATCGTGGAACATTGGAAGCAAATCACCCTTAATAATATGCCGACACCTTTTATAAAACTCAGCCGGAAATCCATCCGGTCCAGGAGCTTTATTATTCTTCATCTGTGAAATTGCCTCAAACACCTCTTTCTCCGAAAATTGGGTGGTTAAAATTTTGTTTTCATCTGTCGCTAGTTGAGGTATATCGTCAACCCTCAACTCGCCTAAGGACACAAAACTATCATCAGGAGCACCAAACAGCTGCTTGTAATAATTTGTGATGTATAATTTTAGGTTCTCCTGCCCCACTATCGTCCCCTCATCTTGCTCTAGCCGAAAGATTTTCATTTTCCATGCTTGCCATTTGCAATCATATGAAAGAATTGTGTATTATCATCCCCTTGGACGACCTTTCAAACTTTAGCTCTGAGCGCCCATTTCAATTCTTCCTCTCGAAGCAATTCTTTTAGTCTCAGTTCCGCCTCCACTTTAGTTTCCAGCTCTCTAGTATCTAAAATAGATGACCTGGCTTTTAAATATAAGTTAAGGTTAAGGAGCCTTTCCTTTTCAACCTTATAACCACCAGTCAGATGTTTGGCCCAACCGCGTAAGAACTGACGTAAATGACTAATCTTATTCTTCAATCTTTCTATGCTTGATCTCCCTCCTGAATCTTTTGCCCACTCCTGTGCTATCAGATCCAAGAAACATTCTCTCTCGAACCATGCTAATTCAAAAGAGAAGATATTTTTATTTCCCACATGAGTTGCCTCCCCAGAGTCAACAAGTAGTGGGGTATGGTCAGATATCCCGCGCGACAACGCTTGGACTGTCACCAAGGGAAACTTCTGCTCCCATTCCATGCTGGTGAGAACACGGTCCAACTTCTCGTATGTTGGATTTGGCAAAGTGTTGGCCCAAGTGAATTTTCTACCAGAAATCTCGATCTCCCTAAGATCCATACTTTCAATAATTGTGTTAAACATAAACGACCATCTGTCGTCAAAGTTATCATTATTCTTTTCATCCCGTCGTCGTATAATAGTAAAATCGCCCCCAACCAGAATTGGGAGCCGTTCATTTCCGCAAATACGGACTAAGTCAGCCAAGAAATCTGGTTTTAACTCAGGCTGTGCAGCTCCATACACTGCCACGAGTGCCCATTGGAAATTGTTGTTGGTGTCAAAACCGGCAGATCTCGGGTAGGGGAGCCCAAGTTGTGCGTCTAAGGATCAATGGTAACAATGGACAAAAGGACACAATGTTTACCCAGGTTCGGGCCCTCTTAAAGGAGGTAAAACCTGTTGGGGAACGTAGTAATTTCAAAAAAAAATCCTACGCACACGCAAGATCATGGTGATGTATAACAACGAGAGGGGGAGTGTATCTTCATACCCTTGAAGATCGCTAAGCGGAAGCGTTTATCAACGCGGTTGATGTAGTCGTACGTCTTCACGATCCGACCGATCCAAGTACCGAATGCACGGCACCTCCGAGTTCTGCACACGTTCATCTCGATGACGTCCTCGCCTTCTCGGTCCAGCAAGACGGGCGAAGTAGTAGATGAGTTCCGGCAACACAACGGCGTGGTGACGGTGTTGGTGAAGAACAATCTCCGCAGGGCTTTGCCTAAGCACTACAGAAAATATGACGGAGGATAAACTAGAGGGGACGGGGTTGCCGGCACACGGCTTGGTGTTTCTTGATGTGTCTTTGGTGCTAGCCCTGCCCCTCTATTTATATGTTGAGCCTTGGGGTCGAAACTTGGAGTAAAAGCCTCCACAAAGTCGGTTTCACCCGAAAGGCAAGAGTCCTTCTCGGACTCCAGGGCCAGACGCCAGGGTTCCCGGCGTCTGGACCCAGACGCCAGGGACCCTGGCGTCTGGCCCCTGGACTCCACAAAACTTCCTTTTGCGCTTTCCAAAAACCTTGTGGGCTTTCCCCTTTGGCCCAAATAACGTGTTCTCGTACCCAAACATTTCGGGAAACATCCGGAACCCATTCCGGTGAATTCCGGAACCCTTCCGGAGATCAAACACTATTATCCCATATATCAAACTTTATCTCCGGACCATTCCGGAGTTCCTCGTCATGTCCATGATCTCATCCGGGACTCTGAACAACATTCGGTTACCAACATACATAACTCATATAATACTATATCGTCAACGAAACGTTAAGCGTGCGGACCCTACGGGTTCGAGAACTATGTAGACATGACCTAGAACTGTTTCCGGTCAATAACCAATAGCGGGACCTGGATGCCCATATTGGCTCCCACATATTCTACGAAGATCTTTATCGGTCAAACCGCATAACAACATACGCTGTTCCCTTTGTCATCGGTATGTTACTTACCCGAGATTTGATAATCGGTATCCAATACCTAGTTCAATCTCGTTACCGGCAAGTCTCTTTACTCGTTACGTAATGCATCATTCCGTAACTAACTCATTAGCTACATTGCTTGCAAGGCTTATAGTGATGTGCATTACCGAGAGGGCCCAGAGATACCTCTCCGACAATCGGAGTGGCAAAACCTAATCTCGAAATACGCCAACCCAACAAGTACCTTCGGAGACACCTGTAGAGCACCTTTATAATCACCCAGTTACGTTGTGACGTTTGGTAGCACACAAAGTGTTCCTCCGGTAAACGGGAGTTGCATAATCTCATAGTCATAGGAACATGTATAAGTCATGAAGAAAGCAATAGCAACATACTAAACGACCGAGTGCTAAGCTAACGGAATGGGTCATGTCAATCACATCATTCTCCTAATGATGTGATCCCGTTAATCAAATGACAACTCATGTCTATGGTTAGGAAACATAACCATCTTCAATTAACGAGCTAGTCAAGTAGAGGCATACTAGTGACACTCTGTTTGTCTATGTATTCACACATGTATTATGTTTCCGGTTAATACAATTCTAGCATGAATAATAAACATTTATCATGATATAAGGAAATAAATAATAACTTTATTATTGCCTCTAGGGCATATTTCCTTCAAGCGCCTCCAAAGAGAAAACATTGCCCGCAGTGCCACCGTTGCTAAAAGGCTGTCGTCTGAGTTCCACCTCTCCCTGAAGTGTGCATGCGGTCCCAGAGCACCATGAGCACCGAAGACCATCCTGAGCCAAGCTGTTGTGCAGCGCATCCCATCGCTAGCCATCATGCCCACCTCACGAGGATCCACCATAGCTCATCATGCCAGAACCGAGCACAAAGCGCCAAGTCCACCCTCCCTGGCCACAGACTACCTCGTCCCTGACATTGCAGTCGTCAATTAGGGGGTCGCGCCCCCGCATACTTGCAGCCAGCTCGCGGCGCCGTAAAGCGCCACCACCACTAACCACCTAGGCACCGCAAAACTTCGGGCCGCCAAGCGGGATGAGGGAGTGATCTCCCTTCGCCAAGTAAGTGCACCTAGTGTCTAGCCGGTTTACGAGGCCCCCACCGAGCCCCATAAACCAACACCTTTGCCTAGATAGCGCCCTCCAGCGGCGGCGAGGGGATGACCAAGGCAGAGAGGCCCGAGGCCAGCTGGTAGGGGGCGCCCCGGTGCGGCCCGAGGCCGCACGGGAGCGAGCTGGGCTGGAGGTCAAGCGTGGAGGAGGTGGACGACAGCTGCTGCTGTGACCCGGTTGACGGTGCGGCTGGATTTCGGGAGGGGTGGAGAGGGTGATCGGAGACGGGAGATCAAGCGGCAACGGCAGCTAGGAGATATCTCCTCCGAGGCAGACAAATTCATTCATTTCTTCGCTTCTAGCAAATAAAAACACACTTGCTATTTTCTCAAAAACTACACCTCCTTTCGACATGGTTCATATCTTGGTTTCATAATACGACCACCACATAAATAAAACGATACTTTGTCAACCGCTAGTGCATCATGATAGTCATAATCATACAGTAGTAGACAAAGCTCAACAATTTATCTAATTATACGCTCAAACTATTCCAACTAATGACAACCCATGTGACCAAACATTTCTATGACGAACTGACAGTGATTCAACTCAATTGTTTGCAACCCAAGCCCTCAAGATAGTATGTTATTACAACATTTATGGTCTCCAAATACAATTATATTATATTTTACCATGTGATTCAACAGTTCAAGTATACAACATAAATTGTAAGCTCGGCAGAACTTCTAAAATGCATCAATGATCAATATTAAATGATGTACTAGATCGATCATTTGCATTGAGTGTCTTGTAAAATTCTTCGGTGTTCAGTATTAAATATCTAGTAGAGGAACTCTTTTACAGACTATTGTGCCACTGCCATGTGCGTCATTCAAGTATTTACAACCTCAGGAACTCACCTATGTAATTAGGATTTTATTCAGTTAACCGAGGTTTGTTAACGCCAGTTATAGCTAACAAAAATTCAGATGATAGCACCAATTTCCCAACAAGAATAATAACTTCTAAACAAATCCCCACGTATGCTTGGAACTTGATTACATCCAAACTACAAGACTACCAGTTTCTATCTATTTGTTT
The DNA here is from genome assembly GCF_002162155.2 of Triticum dicoccoides. Taxonomy (NCBI): domain Eukaryota; kingdom Viridiplantae; phylum Streptophyta; class Magnoliopsida; order Poales; family Poaceae; genus Triticum; species Triticum dicoccoides. The sequence goes on along the minus strand of NC_041381.1, from coordinate 687,818,490 downwards.
ATGATAAGCAGGAGCAAGTAAGCTTGGGATATATCAGATTTCCGCAGGGGATTGTAATGAGAAAGAATAGTTAGCAGGAACAATAAAATTGCTACGTAGTGACAAACAATAGCATGAAGGAGGGATAACTGCAGACTATGAAATTGCAACAAAGATTTTTATTCAAATTGATACCAATCAGTGCTGTAGGGCAGAGGCAGCAGTTGAGCACAATGTGTACCGAACCAAATATTACTCCCTCCGTTTCTAAATATTTGTCTTTCTAGAGGTTTCAAATGGACTACCACATACGGATGTATATAGACATATTTTAGAGTGTAGATTCACTTATTTTGCTCCGTATGTAGTCACTTGTTGAAATCACTAGAAAGACAAATATTTAGGAACGGGGGGAGTAGTTGAGATAAATATTTAGCTCAATTTAACTTAAAAATTCATCGATCAGCAATATTAAAATCATGCAAACAAATGATAACATCTTTATGACCAAGTAATCAACACGGAATGCATGTAAAATGCCCCAAGAAAGGTGCTTCTTATGTTTATCACAGCAGTTGATACTCTTACATACTAGGAACTTGTTTTTACACGATCTAGACAGCGGTGAATCCCAATCTCTTGCCAAGAACTCACAACACAAATGAACGACACAACACCAACTAACTGAATAACAAATTGACTTGAGATGCTCCTTTCCAATGCCACACTTCTCGGCCGATACAGATAAATGATGCACAAATGAAGCAACGGGTATCCATCCAACATCAATAATCAACGAGCAGGAGTGGGTGATACCGAATCACCCCAATACTGGAAGCATATGAAACCAAATCGATCATTTGGAATGGTACTTGGTTGATACTGTCGTTGGCTGTCCGACGGTCGGATACTTGGAACAAATTCCAAACATGCTGGGTGAAGGGGCAACGGATGAGCAAATGAGCAAGAGTCTCACATGATTGAGGTCACACACCTTGCAAACAGCAGAGTGAGGCTAACCACACGCAGATAAGCGATCAACAGTTCACTTCTGATTTTGGAGCAGTAGCCACATATAAAAGCTCGCTTTGGGGCCGGCCTAGACCTTCCAGATAGCATTCAGCATAGGATCAGGGGTCCAAGTCAGAAACTGGAAGTCATACGCAGAAGCAGCGGAGTACAGACCGTCCGCCATGAGCTTCCAAGAAATCCAGTAGTTGCAACCCTTTCATCCAGCGGCCCTCAAACAAGGCATCTTTCACAATTAGGTTCTTTCGACGAGTGAGAGCAAACAAACCAGGAGCAATTGATTTGGGCGCCTGACCATTAAGCCATCGGTGAGCCAGAATTTAGCCTGAGATCCATCCCTGGTCTCAATTTCAGTGCGTGCTGAGAAGAGAACCTTATCAATGTGATCACAAGGGAGGCCAGAACCTGACCAGGGTCTCTGCTCGTCGGTCCATGCATACCCAGGACAGGCGCGGATATAACAGGTGATGTCCTTTGGTGCTGCTGGCCTTCCCGCCATGAGCATCATCGTCAACATTCCATAGGAAGTTCCTACAGGTTTCCTGGAGTTGAGCAGGAACTCAAGGTAGCAGCAAGGGGGAGAGCCAGCACCACCACCAAAATCATGGATGATCTCCTCAAAATTATGAATGAGCAACACACTTGTTTAGATTGACTATGAAACCCAAGGCATCACCGAAGCATTGCAGAATTGCCTCGACGCCAAGGATATCTTGCGTGCAGGGGTTGACAAAGAGGGCGGCATCATCAGCATATTGGTGCTGAATTGCCTTGACTCCCAGGCAGCCTACCAGCCCTGGACGCCAGGGTGGATAAAATACCACTTTCAGTAGCCATGTCCAGGAGTGTTTCTGGAGCGGCTCCATTGCCAATTTGACTACATTTCAGGTGTAGCCTTGTGGGGTGAAGAACATATAATGCAGTTTTACATGAGTATCTTTGAGCCATGTGATGATCCTTGTGAGGATACTCTAAACAGACTTAACTGCTTCAGATACCATCACGGCCTGCTCAGCAGACTGTATGATGCAGCACCTTGACAGATAACATGGATGAATGCACGATACCTCTGAAAAGGATCATATATAACACAGCCCATGTCTACACGAGGACAGGCAAAGAAGGCAAAGATTCTTCCCACCCGTATTACTGAACACATGTAAATTACTTGTCGCTTGAGGTAAATGTATTAACGAAAATATATAATCCTCGATTAAAGGCAATTTGACAGATATCTCTGACGATGCATGGCCAATCTTTTGGGGAATATCACATTTAATCCAAAACAGAAGCTCAAAATGCATGGCAGAACATAAAAGCTTGGTCTAAATTTATTCGGATACAAATATGTCTAGGGCAACAATGTCTCTTTTAAAATAGCAGAAATTTACAAATGAACGACACAACACCAACTATAACTGATAATGAAGTTTCCTCGAGATCCTCCTGTCCAATGCTACACTTCTCGACAGATACAGCACAATGATACACAAATGAAGTGACAAATTCAGGTGTAAGACATCCATTTCACATCAAGAACAAATGAGCAGAGCGAGTATATACCGAATTCACCCCAATCCTGGAAGCATCTGAACCGGATCGAGCATTTGGATGGCAGCTTGTTGCTGTTGCTGCTGCTGCTGATGGTGGTGGTTCTGCTGCTGGTGTTGCTGCAGCATGAACTCCTCACTAGGCGCAGGCATTGCAGTTGGCACGACAGGCATGGCCGCTGCCGTCTGCGCTGCCTTGGACTCGATGAGCCGCCACATGTACCAGGCGGCGACGGAGCGGTAAGGGCGCCAGCGCTCGCAGAGCTTCTCCATCTGCGACGGCCGGGGCACATCCTCCAGCCCATACAGCATCTGCACGCCCTTGCGGATCCCGAGATCCGCCGAGGGGAGCACATCCGGGCGCGCCAGGGAGAAGATCATGAACATGTGGACGCTCCAGGCGCCGATGCCGTTGACCATGGTGAGCATTGCGGCGAGGGAGCGGTCGTCCATGGCGACGATGCTGTCGTCGGAGAGGATCCCCGACGCGTACTTGCGGGCGAGGTCATGGAGGTAGGACGCCTTGCGCGCGGAGACCCCGATTTGGCGGAGCTGCTCGGGGGAGAGCGCGAGGACGGCGTCCGGGAGCACGCCGGCCTCGCCGCCGACGAGCGCGATGAACCGGGAGTAGACGGAGGCGGCGGCCTTGAAGGCGAGCTGCTGGTAGAGAACGGATCGGACGAGGGAGTGAAATGGGGGATGCGGGCAGTGGAACGACGGGGGGTCGTGCGCGTCGATGACGGGGGCCAGGGCCGGGTCGGCCGCGCGCAGGTGGCGGATGGCCGCGTCCACCTCGCCGTCGGCCGAGAGGGGCCGGCCCCGGACGGACGGCACCAGGCGGGGCTTCTTGGGCGCCGGGTTGGAGCCGGACGACCGGGCCTTCTTCTTGGGGCGGGAAGCGGAGGGGGGGACGACGAGGGCGGTGGCTGGCGGCGTAGCGGCGGCGGATGCGGTGGGCGACGGAGAGAGGGGATGGGGAAAGGGCTGGGAGAGGGATTGCTCGCCCATGGATGAGGAGGAAAAAGGTGGGTTCTTGACCTTGGGGTGGATCTGGGGCTGGGGGCGTTTGTGGTATTTCCGAGCTGCGACTTATTAAGGTGGGGTTGGCCGGCCTGGATCTGAAGCCGATCGACGACCATTATCACTTTCCAAAATTAATTTCCAAAAGGCGGTAAATCTATTTTTAATGGTTTTGAATTTTTTTAAATGAATTTGGACAAAAGTTTGTACTACTAGGTATGTTTTGGTTATGGGGCGAGCTATGCGTTGGCCAATTTATCTTTTTAAAAGATCGGCCGCCTCGCGAAGCGTCTGATCTAGGTTGCTCAGCGTGCCATACCTCTTTGCAACAAGGGTATTGTTTTAGAAACAATTATGACTACTGCAACAAGAGCTATGTTTCGGAAACACATCGGTGACCATTGCAACAAGATCTTTGTTTCAGAAACATTGGCGAGGATGCAAAAACATATCTGTGTACGATCCCTCTTTGCAACAAGAGCTTTGTTTAGAAACAACTATTGCAGCAAGGGCAGTAAGGAGGGCTCCCTCGACACCAACAACATCGACGGAGAGGCCATGCGATGCACTGCACGTCGTTGGAACGACGATCGAGCCGCGCGAATATCAGGCACCCTCGTCGACGTCGTGTGGTGGCTTGGCGATCCCGATCTAGATGCAAGGCAGGAGAGATGTGAGCGGTAGCGCGGCCGGCTGCTTGGCCGATGACAAGTGAGGCGGTGAAAGAAAAGAGGAGGGATGGAAGTTAGGCGGCAAAGGCATGCCTCACCGGCAAACGACTACTGCCGGAGCGGGCTGGTGGCTAGCACGGGCGTACCTGGCCATGTAATAGTGTCGAGTTGCGGAAACGCTTCTGGAACAGGGGTGGAGTTGCAAGAACGTGAAGTACGTGAGGGTGGCTCTTGACCGTCGATCAACAACAGATCGAATGCCCACGGATGTGGTCGATGTGCACGGAAGATCAGCCGGGTGAACACAAGGGTTTCCCTTTGATTATGGAGTTTTGAAGATACAATGGGGTCTGAAACCGTTCTGGGTAGCTGCATCACAGGAATCTAAAAATTAACTCTTATGATAAGCAATATTGGAATATCTTAAAACCCTGAAATATTGTCTACTTGTTAGTATGGAGTTAATTGGCTATTTCTATGCTTATGATTAAGGTTACAAGTTTCACATATCCACATGTTTTCGTGATAGTTAAGTGAATATGACATCAACGATACAAATGCAACCATGTCCACATAATTTTGGAACATAATGATGGGAAAAAACGATTATAATGATTGCTCTTATTTCCATACATCTTATTTGGGACACATTAGCTAGGGGACACCTCACACTATAGTCTTACTTACGACTTAAGTCCCTAGTCCTCGTGTCTTCTTCCTTGCAATGTCGCATTCTTCTTTTCCTAAGGTTGCACACATTGCCTTAGGTCACGCACCACCCCTATCCCCTATGGTCTTTGAGGGAGCCCTGGATTAGGGGGTGTCCGGATAGGCGAACTATCACCGTTGGCCGGACTCCTAGACTATGAAGATACAAGATTAAAGACTTCGTCCCGTGTTCGGATGGGACTTTCCTTGGCGTGGAAGACAACCTTGGCGATACGGATATGTAGATCTCCTACCATTGTAACCGACTCTGTGTAACCCTAACCCTCTTCGGTGTCTATATAAACCGGAGGGTTTTAGTCCGTAGGACGAACAACAATCATACCATAAGTTAGCTTCTAGGGTTTAGCCTCTCTGACCTCGTGGTAGATCTACTCTTGTACTACCCATATCATCAATATTAATCAAGCAGGAGTAGGGTTTTACCTCCATCGAGAGGGCCCGAACCTGGGTAAAAACATCGTGTCCCTTGTCTCTTGTTACCATCCGCCTAGACGCACAGTTCGGGACGCCCTACCCGAGATCCGCCGGTTTTGACACCGACATTGGTGCTTTCATTGAGAGTTCCTCTGTGCGGTCGCCATCAGGAAGGATGTCTCATCTCGTCTTTAAAGACGGCACCGTTGCCAAAGGAGCTCTAGCCATCGGCCAAACTCTCCGGCTAGGTGGTTTTCTTATAACTGTCTGTTCGGCCGCCGCGCCGACGATGACTTCTCGGGTCATCAAAAGCAATCTTCACGTCAACTCGGAACTCGCCGAGCAGTTAGATCCGATGCAGCTCTCCTCCTTAAACGAGCTCTTGGATCGCATCGCCGCCCTGGGAGTCGCTACAGATTACGACCAGATCGGGCCTAAAACCGATCTGAGAGAGATTAACTCTCCCCAGGCTACCCACCACGTTGTTGTGGTAGAAGAACAATACGACGATCCTTCTTCTATCCTAAGGACTAGCTATGTCCTGATTCCTGATCCCTCCATGCCGGATTCCCGCGGAGGGGAGAACACCACTCAAGCCCTGAACTTAAAGTCAGGCAGCGGGCCAGATTCATCGGACAACGTCCAAGAACCCAAGCTTCCATGTTCAGAAGCTTCTTGGCCCCTGAGTCTTAGATCGGACGGAGTTCAGAATCTAACTCCACCCGCCCACCCAAACATAAGCGATCTATCCCAAATCTGGCAAGAGCCCACTGAAATAGTACATCATTACTGGGCCAGATTCCTCCTGGTCATGAACAGGATAAAGGACTGTCGTGAAGAGGATGCAATTTCATTCTTCTGCATTAAAGGATTGCCTCCGAAGTACTCTTAATGACATTATAAACAACCGCGACGCAACGGGCCGGATTGCCAAATGGGCCATCGAACTCCTCGCGTTCGACATAACCTACAAGCCGCGGCGAGCTATTAAGTCGCAGGTTTTGGCCGACTTCATCGCCGAATGGACTGAGGCCGAACTCCCTAAAGAGTATGGCGCATATTCCAACTGCATCATGCACTTCGACGGCTCCAAAATGTTGGTTGGCCTGGGGGCTGGCGTCGTTCTGACGTCCCCAACTGGAGATACAGTCCAATACGTACTTCAGATAATGTACACGGACTCCAACAACGCAGCCGAATACGAGGCCCTTCTACATGTCTCCGGATGGCAGTCTCCATGGGCATTCAGCGCCTAGAGGTCCGTGGGGATTCAAACCTCGCGATATCCCAAATAAATGGAGACTTTGATGCCAAGGATCCGAAAATGGCAGCTTATCACAACGCGTCCTAAAAATGTCAGCTCGGTTTGAGGGGCTCGAATTTCACCATATAGCCCGGGAGAACAACCAGGCAGCAGACGTGCTGGCACGCATTGGCGCAAAGCGCGATGCCATCCCTCCCAACATTTTCCTAGAAAGGCTTTTCAAGCCATCTGTATTATGGGAGGGAGAGTCCGGAAACAACATCCCGGACCCAACCACACTACCCCATACCGAACATTTTGACATAGTTGGCGGCTCTGCCAACGAAATAACATCATCAGCCCACACAATAATGGCAGTCATTGCCCCGTGGACAGAATCATTCCTAGCCTACCTAATTAGGCAGGAACTTCCAGAGGACCAAACCTAGGCTCGCTGCATAGTGCGGCAATCTAAATCCTACAAGGTCCATGAGGGAGAGTTTTATAAGAAAAGCACAACCGGAGTCCTTCAAAGGTGTATCTCCGAAGAGGAAGGGCGGACTCTTCTGGCTGAAATTCATGCCGGACTCGGCGGGCACCACGCCGCAGCCCGGGCCCTTGTAGGCAAGGCCTTCCGTACAAGATTTTATTGGCCGACAGCCCGGGCAGATGCTCAGGACTTGGTCCAATGATGCGTCGGATGCCAGCTCTTTGCTAATCAAAGCCACATGCCACCTACCGCCCTCAAAACTATACCCATCACCTGGTCGTTCGCGGTCTGGGGACTTGATATGGTTGGACCCCTTAAAGGAGGAACCCACAAGCAAAAATACCTACTGGTTAGGGTGGATAAATTCACCAAATAGATAGAGGCAAAGCCTGCTAAGATGGCCGAATCCGGACCGGTGATAGACTTCATATCAGGGGTAGTACACCGTTACGGCGTCCCCCATAGCATCATCACTGATAATGGCACGAACTTCATGGCCGACGAGGTCAAACTCTGGTGCAAAAACATGGGCATCAAGCTCGACTACGCTTCAGTCCATCACCCTCAAACTAACGGTCAAGTCGAGCGAGCAAATGGTCTAATCATGAGCGGCATTAAACCCAGACTAGTGCGGTCCCTCAAGGAATCTAATACGCACTGGGTAGAGGATCTCGACTCCGTACTCTGGGGGCTGCGGACCACGCCGAATCGTACTACCGGATTCACACCATTTTTTATGTTGTACGGCGCAGAGGCAGTTTTGCCCTGCGACATAATTCATGACTCACCTCGCGTGCGCATGTACGAAGAAAGAGAAGCCGAGCTCGATCGGCAGGACAGTTTGGACGCCTTGGAGGAGGAACGCGACATGGCAAAAGCCCGTTCCGCATTCTATCAACAGCAGGCTCGAAGATACCAAAGCAGAGAAGTACGGGCCAAAGCTTACAATGTTGGCGAATTAGTTTTACGCCTGCCGGACAAGAAAAAGGACAAACTCAAGCCCAAATGGGAGGGTCCCTTCATCATCGACCAAGTCCTGACCGGCGGAGCGTACCGTCTGCGGAACGCATCGGATAACCGACTGGAGCCGAACCCATGGAATGCAGCCCGTCTCCGAAGATTCTACGCCTAGCGCCGGACTTGGGGTTCGTCTCCTTCCTCCGTCTATATTTTATACTGTCTTTTATTCCTCTCCTTCTCCCTTCTTTTTTGTGAAGCCATTGGAGGCTCGTTTGCGCACTGTTCGCACACACTTGACACGTTATCCGCACTCAGTATACCTGGGGGCTTCTTTAACAGAAGCTTATTTATACGGGCTTTATGCCCAATACATGTGTCACACTTCTGCATGTACCTTTTATTCACCATCATATGCATCGATATGACTTAAGTTTTGGCCAAGCTGGGTTGCCTGGCTCCTGTGCTTACCCCTACGTCCCCGATTGTTCGGATAGGTGGTAAAGGGAGCACCTCTGCGATTGTTACCGCCGGGTCAGCCGGACGTGTACCTCAGACTGGGTGAAGCCGAAAGCTAACGTTCTTAAGAGAATATTCGGTCGGTGAACTAAAAGATGATTTCTTACTTATTCATTTATCTGCCCTCAGATGTTTTGCTGCTTTTTTCGCAGTCCGGACATGCACTTTAGGGCATGCCTCCCAGGGAAAGGAACCCCTAACGGAACTATTCTCCCTGGAAGATGTTTCTTACTAACCATGTAATATAACATAACTAGTCGGGCACTTGTCTGATAGAGCACTAATGACCCCTACGTCTGGTCTCCACGCATGCCCCGGTTCTTACATAACCGCGAGGGTATTCGGACACACTCCGGACGGTCGGGTCTCGAGGTTGAAGCGAAAAGGTCCGCTACGACAAACGATCTACAATCCGGCTAGAAGGCATTTTACATGTCACTTTAAATTACATAGTCAAATTGACTGATTGTATTCCTCTTCAATACCATCTAATAGGCTGTCTAGTTTACAGTCCCGCTGGGAATACTTGGCGGCCAACTCTACTTGGCCATACACTAAGCTCACAGGTATCTCCTTCCCATCGGGCCCCACAGGTCCGACCTCGGCCATGTGGTTTGGATCAGCCTTCGTGTACCGCGTCTTCACCATGGCCCAGGCCTCCCTGGCGCCTTGACGGCAGGCCAATATCTTCCATAGCCGGAAGCGCCGCCATGCCCCCTGGAGCCTCTCTGCCAGCTCTCCAAGGCCTTCGGGTAGGGAGATGGATGGCCACAAGGCCTGGGCGACGCGTCTCATCACCTGCCGAACTCGTTCGTACAGTTGCAGTAGTTCGGGAAGTAGGTCACCCGTTGAACCGGGCATTTCCTCTGCAGGACGACCTGTGAGCATACCTATAGACATATTTCTGTTAATCGACTTCCTCGCCGAACTTTTTTTTTCAAAAGTTCGCTCAAGCACTTACTATAAATGTCGCGACGAAGCCGCCGATTCTCCTTAACGGAGTCTGTCAGCTGGGCTCGAACATCCTTTAGTTCCTCACCCAGCTGGGTGTTGGCATCTTGGAGATTATTTTTCTCTTGCCTCACCCTTGTAAACACATTCTCGCCGGCCTTTAACTGGCGCAGGAGATGTTGCTTGTCCGGATCTAGTCCGGCGCCATCTGCAATATTATTGTCAGACTTATACACACACCGCACTTCACAAACTACTTATCTTTCGAAGTATATCTTACCGGAGGGGGTCTCTGTGGCTCCCCTTGTGGCGGCTAGTGCGGCCTCAAGATGGGCCTTGCACTCTTCAAGCTCCTGAGATAGTCGGGTATTCTTTTCCATAGAATCCTGCATAACAAATGATCCTTAAATCAGTTCTCCTAACTATTTTAAGTCTCGGGGGCTACTGGCATATATAACTGTCGAATCTTCTCACCCGTATGTCCTTTACATACTGCTCCGTGGCTCTGGCTAGACCATCTCGAGCGGCATGGAGGTGCGCATCTCCCGAATTGAAGGCGTTCAATGCCTCTTGGGAGAAACATGCGTCATGAAGAACTGTCCGGCGGTGCCTGTGATTCATGGCACTCTCCACCTCGGAGTTGGTGACGGACAATCTGTTGGCATCCTCTGTCGGAGGAGCATCCGACGCACGCCTCGTGTTTACCTCCGCTTCCGGACCCGGCGTTGGAGCCTGGCTGGCGGAGGCTCGATTGGCCATCTCTCCCGACACAGTCCGGTGAGCGCTCTTTTTCCTGAAAGGAGCACCAGCGTTAATATACCTTCCCGGAATCAATCCTGGGAATATGGTGACACGCATTACCGTTGCGGCAGCGTTTCAGTCCGGACCGCACTTCTTTTCAGCCTGCTTGGCCGTGCTACCTCTTGTTGGCTAGCCGCCGCAGGCTCGGCCTCACGCATCGGAGGCACCCCCTGTGAAACACCATTGATATACGGTGATAAAAATAAGCATGGATGGGTAATTATCAAAGTACTGGGGCTTCGGTCTCAGTTACTTGTGAGGCTGGAAGTATTCTGGGGTAGTCGGCCGTAATGGCGACCAAGGCATTATCGATGCTTAGTTGATGAAATACCCCATCAATCAGCTCCACCGATATGTCCGGATCCTCTTGGGAGGCCGGATCGAGGAACCGTTTCGGATCCTCGGGTTGCGGAGGCGTGCTGTTTATATCTTCTACGGCCCGACGCAGTTCCCGCGTCGAACTCACTAAATGAAATATATAACCATGGGAGTATGGATCGGATGTGCGGAAAAGGGGATGTTCGCTTACCCAGCTTTGTGGATTGTTCATAGAAAATCCGTTCAATGGACTGACGCAAAGAAAATCCTCCTCTTCCCCCTTGTACAGCGCGGACAAAATCTTCACCAGATCGGCGACCGATCCCGGCCCCTTACGGTCGTGACGGGTGGCATCATCCTCCCTGTTGAAATCCCACATGGGGTGGCCCCTATACTAGAGCGGCTGCACCCCCCACATAATGCATGTGGCCATGACACTGCTCATGGTCAGTCCGGAATGAGCCAGCAACCTTATTCGGCTCATCAGGTAAAGGACGTCCTTGTCGCTGTTCCTCTGGGGGCTCCGTGGACGCCAACTTAGGCGTTTCTTCAAGGGAGCATTACTGAACTCCGAGAGGCCGGTCCGAACGGGATCCGGTAGCGGGGCGTCTTCTATATAAAACCATTCCGAAGGCCAGTCTTCGGACGCCTTCTTCGGGGTTCCGGATAGATATCCGGTCCCGGCGATGCGCCATAGCTCGGCTCCGCCCACTTGATATATTGACCCCTCATGAGAGCGGGGTATGAGGCAGAATAATCTCTTCCACAACGCAAAATGAGCCTCGACGCCCAAAAACAATTTGCAAAGGGCTACGAAGCCCGCGATGTGCAGAATGGAGGCAGGCGTAAGGTGGTGCAGCTGGAGGCCATAGAACTCCAGGAGCCCCCGGAGAAACGGATGTATTGAAAATCCGAGTCCTCTTATCAGATAAGAGACAAAGCATACCCGCTCTCCTTTGGAAGGATCGGGGACGCTCTCCGCTTGCTTTCCACCCTTGTAGGTGGCGAGTCCGTCTCGAACCGGAACCATGAAGGCCGGGGGAAGAAATCCCTTGGTTTGGAGCGTCACTAGCTTGCTATGCGGGACTGAGCATCTCTCCCAATCCCCAGGCTTGGGGCTGGGAGCGCGAGAGGAGGAGCCACGTCGACTGTCCATGGTAGGATGGATTTTTTGTCAGAAGCGCTCTGATGAAAGCTTGCGAAGGGGGGATGGTGTGATTCGGATCTAGATCCTCGTCTCTTTTTATAGGCAGCTCATTTGCGCAGCTAGGGGGAAAAGTGTAAAAATACCCTGGCTTTTTGCATTTGTTCGACACGTGGAAGATGGCCATTATTGGGCGTGGAAGCCAAGGAGCGCAGCATTTATCAGAAGTCGGACACTATTCGACAAGTATATGGAATTTGGAGAAGAACCCGCCTCGCAATGCCGAAGACAATCTACGCGCCAGACTCATCGTCATTGAAGCCTGGTTCGGGGGCTACTGAGGGAGTTCTGGATTAGGGGGTGTCCGGATAGCCGAACTATCACCGTTGGCCGGACTCCTAGACTATGAAGATACAAGATTGAAGACTTCGTCCCGTGTCCGGATGGGACTTTCCTTGGCGTGGAAGACAAGCTTGGCGATACGGATATGTAGATCTCCTACCATTGTAACCGACTCTGTGTAACCCTAACCCTCTCCGGTGTCTATATAAACCGGAGGGTTTTAGTCCATAGGACGAACAACAATCATACCATAGGCTAGCTTCTAGGGTTTAGCCTCTCTGATCTCGTGGTAGATCTACTCTTGTACTACACATATCACCAATATTAATCAAGCAGGAGTAGGGTTTTACCTCCATCGAGAGGGCCCCAACCTGGGTAAAAACATCGTGTCCCTCGTCTCCTGTTACCATCCGCCTAGACGCACAGTTCGGGACCCCCTACCCGAGATCCGCCGGTTTTGACACCGACAATCTTCCTTTAATAAAATTGTGTGTATGTAATGGGGCGACAAGCCGATAATGACATCCTAAAGTCGGAATAAGGTTCTTCCCGCTACGTCTCTGTCCCGGCGATGCATCCTATGTTGGTGAAGATCCTGTAGTTTTATTCCAACATGTTGGTTGGATCCAATGTTTTGGGTTAGTGTTATCGGCACCAGTATATTAAGGTTGGTGAAGTTGTGTCGGTGATAGGTGGTTGTTTATTCCTCTCCATCAAGTTTTTTCATGCACCTCATCATCCTTCTCTTTCTGCAATGACGGTGGCAGGGCGACTCATTGTACATGGGCGATCCCCGACCGATGTTCTTTCTCTTGGGTACAGATCATGTATTCTGGGATGGATGAATCTTATGCTTTTTCCAAGCACATGGTGGCGACAATTTGGGCATGGTTCGGAAGTTCCTGTGTGTTGACTTCCTTCTGCGGTTGCCTCAATGGAGGTGGAAGGAAGGAGTGTGGCAGCAAAGATAACGAGCGTGAAGATGGTGTTATGTATGGGTTTCTTTGTATTTCCCCTTTTGCGAAGCCTCTTTGTAATGCACGGGACATTGATCATAACAGAATGCCCTTTAGGGTCTTAATAAAATAGGAATCAGATGTAAAAATATGTTTCTTTGTATCATGTGAGACGCAATCCATAAGATGCCACATGTTAGCACCAAACCTAATCATACGTCGGGTCGGGCTTGGAAAAGTCCGAACTTGAAACTACAAGGCTGAGCCTGGCCCAAACATCGCATTTCAACCTACACACGTGAAAGCCTAACCAGAAATCGGGAAATGGAATCCCAAGCACAAACCGGATACTCCTTCGGGTCGTGAAATGACGACCGAGCCCAGTTCAAAAAGGCAAACGTCGGGCCTGTCTATCCACGACCAGATTTAGTTAGCCCCTATCTCAAAGACTCAAACCGTCTTCATCTCCACGCGTGCCTATGTCTCGCTTATAACGCGACAAATGGTTGCCACTCCCGCAAGCACACTACACGGAGTCAATGGTGGCCCGTCTCAGTAGGGACGTGGGGACGTCGTGCTGACGTCACGCTAAGTTCATTTTTTTCACATTATTATTTTTTGATGAGTATATTTAAAAATAATAATTTACTTTAAAATAAAAAAAGCGAATTTGAAAATGTTACCATAGTAACAAATAATGTTGATAATTTAAAAAATATGTTTGTGGCAATGACAAAATGTTTCCGTGTTTTAGAAAAATGTCTGTGAAATTTTTGAAAAATGTGTATACATTGTAAAAAAAACTGTTTTGCTTAGTATAAAAAAATGGTATGTACATTTTAATTAAGTGTCATTTTATAAAATTGTTCCCATGTTTCAAAAAAAAGTTTGTGAAAAACATGTTAATCATCTACTTAAAAATGTTAAACGTTTATAAAAAGTTTCTTATGTATACCCAAAATGTAGTACTCCCTCCATGTCTACACTATTTTTTTAAAAACATATTATTAAAATTATTAATTATGTTAATCATGTACTTAAAAATATTTAAAACATGTAAAAAAAGTATTTTATGTACAATTTGTATGAAAAAAGATATTCCCTCCGATCCATATTATTAATATGTATCGGACGGAGTAGTCACTCAAACATACTCCCTCCATCCGGGATTACTTGCGCAATTCTGGATTGAGGTACTATATCTGAAAAAATGATAATCATGTATTTGAAAAATGTTAAATGTCTATAAGGAAATGTTATTTGTGTATATGAAAAATGTACAATCCATATGAAAAAAGTAGAAATAAAAAGAAAAAAGTCCATTTTTCTCCCTTGAATAAAATAAAATGGGTGGTTCACATAATCCCCTGTACACTTCTTTTCGGTTCACTTAACCCCCGATCTATCTCAAAGACTCAAACCGTTCAAAAATCATCTCTAGCTGGGTTTCTGAGCTCATTTACTGACTTGGACACGGTCAAGCTGGTATTTGACCAGTGGGGCCCTCTTGCCGCCAGCCCTCTCTCCTCCTGTACGCCGAGAGCACAACCGACACTCAGTTTTACGCCGCCGACGTTGTAGTTCTTCCCCCGCGCAGCCAACAACTCCCCCTCGCCTTGAAGCCATGTCCTAGAGCTTCCCCTCCCTCCACTATATGTTCCTACCAAACGGCTTTGTCCGAGTCAGCGTGAATCTCCGTCATCTATGTCTTCTTCCCCGTTTCCGGCATTGACCGTCGCAACCTCGATCTCTTCCTACGGTGACCCCCGCTACTCCTTCTCTGCTTTCTGAGCACCGTGTTGCTCCTCTGAAGTTGATCGGCCCGTCCATTTGGAGCCGCGCGTCCTTGAGGACGTTTCCCCACATGGCCAAGCTCCTCCCCCACTGCGGCTATGGGCAACGCACGACCCAAGTAAGCTACAAAGATGAGAAATGGAACAGAGAGGCTTTGGAGGAGCAGGGGCTCACCTAGGGGATGCTAGCGCAGGAAGGGAGGCCGGGGGTGCTCTGCAGCGATGCCATGGATGCTCAAGGCGGGGGGCAGAGTGCAGGCTCGTAGGGGAAGGGGCTTGGGGTCGCGGGCCTCGTCGAGAAGCTGTCCAGAAGTTGCACGAGGTGGTCCCAGGTCAAGGAAGGGGTCGTGGAGCTCGGGGGCACGCTGGTGATGGCGAATTTCGGTGTGATGGCTAGCAGCAGCGGCGAGGAAGTCGAGGATGCCAGGGTCGATTGGGGGTGGCTCGACACAATGAATATGGCATAGTTGAAGATGGCTATAATGCAGATGTTGCGGACATCTATGCGTGGCTTTGTGCTTCCTCCAGCCACGTGCACGACGACGGTGACCGCCGACCAAAGCTCGAGCGCTCTCAGGTGGCTGAACATGCGGGATGGAGGGCAGAGGTAGGCCCCTCTGGTCAACAAACCGCTTTGACCTCGTCCATGTCACTAAAACCACCATGTAAACCCGCTAATGAAAAATTCTGAACGGGTTGGGATAAATCAGGGGGTTAAGTGAACCGAAAAAAAGTCTAGGGGATTATGTGAGCCACCCATTTTATTTAGGGGAGTAAAATGGACTTTTTTCAAATCAAAACATATATCTAAAAATTTGTTAATCATGTATTTGAAAAATATTTAAAGAGTATAAAAATGTTCTTACAATCCTACAACATACGAAAGATCTACAATTGTTTGAAAAAGTAGAGCTCAAAACATATAGTTTTTTAATGTTAATCATGTATTTTAAAAATGATAAACATGTATAAAAAATGTTTTTGTTGTATACGAAAAATGTACAATGTTCAATGAATAAAAGTAGATACCAAAAAATTAAATTAAAAAATTGTTAATTCTATATTTATAAAAAAGTAAGCATGCATATAAAAATGTTCCTCATGTATACGAAAAATGTACATTGTGTGTGAGAAAATGTCTATTCCCATTAAAAAATGTTCATAGTGTATTTGATTTTTTTTACCGTGTATTCAGAAAATTGCTCAAAACATATATTTAAGAACAAACATGTACATTGTGTATTTAAAGATTGTTCAACATGTGTCAACAAAATGATTTACATGTACACTAAAAATGTACATTGTGTATGGAAAGAAGTAGACATGTGTTCTACAAAAAAAATAACCTATGAAAACCAATAAAGAACAAAGAGAAATGAGGAAAATCAATGAAAACAAAAAGGGAAACAAATAAACCAATGAAAAAAATTAAGACGGTGAAACCAAGAAAGAAGCAAAAAAAAGGAAAAAAATCCAGTGAAATAAAAAATGAAAAAGGGTGAAAAGGGGATAGAAAAATGGAAGGAGACCATAAGAAACAAAGAAAAAAAGAAAAGAAAAAGAAAAAAACAAAGAAATTAAAGAACCAAACCAAATCAATGAACATTAGAGCAAACGAGAAGCTAGCGAACAAAAATAACATGGAAACGGGCCGTCCCATAAATGACAAAAGAGTAAAACCCTTCAAGCGAGACGAGCTTCCATCTCGCTTTAAGCAAGATATAACTTTGGCGTTCATCTTCCGCCAAAGCTTATTCCTGACAGGGGGAAGCCGATCAAGCAATTTGTTTATTTTTTCTTATTCCTACTATTTGGATTTGAATAGGTAATTTCGTGCTCTCCTGAATCCCAATCAGCACCCAACTTTAACGTGCCTCGTCTCTCGCTGGATCTAGGAGAAGATGATTCGTGGGGAGGAAGAAAGGGAAGCACGATAGGAGGAAGGATTCGGAGGAGATCAACTCATGTTCAGTGTTTGCAATAACAGTTCATACCACTCCACACTACACACACCACACAACATAAGGTTCACCACTGCCAGTTGTCTATGCCAACTCATCTACGTTGTCTCGATAGTTGCCCTTGTTGCCAAACGCTAGATAGGTGGAGTTTTGCATGATGGTCATTCAAACAAAGAGTAATTGGTTTGATGATTCGCCGAGTCGGGCCTTGATGTCTAGATCATGTAGTTTCACAACCATTGGTTTGTCTCATGTGTTGTGCAATAATGTATCAATTTTAGATTGTAGTGTGTCATTTTGCATGTGTATGTGTAATATAATGTGGGGTGCAATCTTGCAAAGGGATGGACACTCACACTCCCAGCCCCTTGCAGTCACGGGAGTGTACATGAGAGGAAAAGTTTGTTGGTACTTGGGTTTGTTCATAAAAAGTTACGCCGAATAGAATAGAATGATGTAAATGTAAGTTCCGGTAATAAATAACATGCTACATGTTTGTTTCTTTTGTGAGCTCCCACATTTCTAGTGGTCGGCCTTTAGTAACAACAAGTGTCTACAATATGTTTATGCATGTGAGTTTCCATAATCTCTTGCATGAAAGTCTGATGACAAAAGGTTTCTTTTATAGTTTGTTGGACATTTAGGCCTTCTCCTCGGTCTTAAGAGCATCTCTAGACGACCCATGTATCTTAACTTCTCATATGCCCCCTCATACTTAACCCCTTATAGTTTGAGGAGTTAAATGGTGGCCAGATCTAACCAAACCGCCATATTTAACTGCCTAATTTTTGTTGACCAATTCCTCTAGCTTTTGTCACATACATTTCAAATAATTGGACGATGTGTCATCAATCATTCAAATATGCATAGAGTTGATCGAAAAGGCACCACATTGATCAAGTTCCATCCAAAATCACCACAACATAGCATGTCTTATGTCATGAATCGAGCACTACCAAAGGCATGCAACACGAAATCAAGCACTTTCGTGCTCATCACCACCACCATTCTTTCTATCCATACTCATTGGAAACTAGCTCATTGTAGCAATGGTGCAATATGAAGACCTTGGAATCATTCTTCTTGCTGTGTTACTTGTATGTGGCTTGGATGACAAGCCCATACTCCATGATTTTCACCCCACTCGATCGTGCATGGTTGACTTGATTAATACAACCAGACCATCGATTACATTGCTCTTGGATGGTGCCCCAACGATGTGATATGTCTCCAGCGTATCTATAATTTTTGATTGTTCCATGCTATTACATTACCCGTTTTGGATGTTTATGGGCTTTACTTTACACTTTTATATCATTTTTCATACTAACCTACTAACCGGAGGCCCAACCCAAATTGCTGTTTTTTGCCTATTTCAGTGTTTCGAAGAAAATGAATATCAAACGGAGTCCAAACGGGATGAAACCTTCGGGAGCGATCTTTTTGGAACAAATGCAAACCAAGAGACTTGGAGTGGACGTCAAGCAACAAACGAGGCGGCCACGAGGGTGCCCAGCGCGCCCCCACCCTTATGGGCCCCTCGAGCATCCACCGACCTACTTCTTCCTCCTATATATACTCCCGTACCCTGAAACCATTGAAGAGCACCACGAAAACCTAATTCCACCGCCGCAACCTTCTGTATCCGCGAGATCCCATCTTGGAGCCTTCGCCGGCGCTCCGCCGGAGGGGGAATCAACCACGGAGGGCCTCTACATCATCTCCAAGGCCTCTCCGATCAGTTGTGAGTAGTTTACCACAGGCCTTCGGGTCCATAGTTATTAGCTATATGGCTTCTTCTCTCTCTTTGAATCTCAATACAAAGTTCTCCTCAATCTTCTTGGAGATCTATTCGATGTAACTCTTTTTGCGGTGTGTTTGTCGAATCCGATGAATTGTGGGTTTATGATCAAGCTTATCTATGTGAAATATTTGAATCACCTCTGAATTCTTTTATGTGTGATTAAGTTATCTTTGCAAGTCTCTTCGAATTATCAGTTTGGTTTGGCCTACTAGAATGATCTTTCTTGCAATGGGAGCAGTGCTTAGCTTTGGGTTCAATCTTGCGGTGTCCTTTCCCAGTGACAGCAGGGGCAGCAAGGCACGTATTGTATTGTTGCCATCAAGGATAAAAAGATGGGATTTATATCATATTGCATGAGTTTATCCCTCTACATCATGTCATCTTTCTTAATGTGTTACTATGTTCTTATGAACTTAATACTCTAGATGCAGGAAGGAGTCGGTTGGTGTGTGGAGTAATAGTAGTAGATGCAGAATCGTTTCGATCTACTTGTCACAGACGTGATGCCTATATACATGATCATAACTAGATAATCTCATAACTATGCACTTTTCTATCAATTGCTCGAGAGTAATTTGTTCACCCACCGTAATACTTATGCTATCTTGAGAGAAGCCACTAGTGAAACCTATGACCCCTGGGTCTATGTTTTATCATATAAGTTTTCTATCTACTTTTATTTGCATCTTTTACTTTCCAATCTATATCATAAAAATACCAAAAATATTTATCTTATCTTATTATCTCTATCAGATCTCACTTTCGCAAGTGGCCGTGAAGGGATTGACAATCCCTTTATTGCGTTGGTTGCGAGGTTCTTGTTTGTTTGTGTAGGTGCGTGGGACTTTTGAGGAGCCTCCTATTGGATTGATACCTTGGTTCTCAAAAACTGAGGGAAATACTTACGCTACTTTGCTGCATCACCCTTTCCTCTTCAAGGAAAACCAATACAAGCTCAAGACGTAGCATGATGTCCAAGAGAGCCATGAGTGTGGTTCGATGAGACGGTCATGATGTTGCAATAGTAGTCTTCAATCATGTCCTAGATGACACGATCACCTATGGGGCCCTTGAGCCCCTTGTGGTTCGGCAGGGGGGTAGTCACGCTGCACAAAGAGCAGAGACCATGTAGTAGCACGACAAAGGTGATACCAATCATTTTTCCTAGGTTCGAGATGCCGCGAGGCATAAAACCCTACTCCTTCTTTTGGTGGATTGATGGAAGGACCGTGGTGCTGCGGTGCGCTCGAGCCCGGCAAGGTTGCCTCAGGAGGAGGAGCTATCCGCGTAAGGGTACAAGAGGGTCTGAATCCTTTCTATGGTCGCCATGGCCCTCCTTTTATAGGCCAAGGGGTTACCATAATGGCAAAGTAGTCATTATCCACTGATTAGATAGCCAACAGTGCTATCATACCTAACTCTGGCAGCCGGAACAAAATGCATTAAATGCATCGTTGTACATCACATCGAGGATGCAGCCCGACAAGCCTTGCTGCGCCGTCCTGGTCATGTTTTGTCTACCTGTATGACACGTGTCTGGACGGGTATCACACATGGATGATTGTCGGTGTCAAAACCGGCGGATCTCGGGTAGGGGGTCCCGAACTGTGCGTCTAGGCGGATGGTAACAGGAGACAAGGGACACGATGTTTTTACCCAGGTTCGGGCCCTCTCGGTGGAGGTAAAACCCTACTCCTGCTTGATTAATATTGATGGTACAGGTATTACAAGAGTTGATCTACCGCGAGATCAGAGAGGCTAAACCCTAGAAGCTAGCCTATGGTATGATTGTTGTTCGTCCTACGGACTAAAACTCTCCGGTTTATATAGACACCAGAGAGGGCTAGGGTTACACAGAGTCGGTTACAACAGGAGGAGATCTTCATATCGTATCCCCAAGCTTGCCTTCCACGCCAAGGAAAGTCCTTATCCGGACACGGGACAAAGTCTTCAATCTTGTATCTTCACAGTCCGAGAGTCCGGCCAAAGGTCATAGTCCGGCCATCCGGACACCCCCTAATCCAGGACTCCCTCAGTAGCCCCTGAACCAGGCTTCAATGACGACGAGTCCGGCGCGCAAATTGTCTTCGGCATTGCAAGGAAGGTTTCTCCTCCGAATACTTCATTGAAGATGTTTGAACACAAGGATAGTGTCCGACTCTGCAAAATAATTTCCACATGCCACCATAGAGAGAATAATATTTACACAAATCTAATCTGCTGACGTATTCCGCGGCGTGACATCATGCCACGGCCTAGCCTTTATTTATTTTACCGTTCCACCTCAGCGCGCTTAGCGAGGCGGTTTCCTTGGCACATCTTGTCGAAGCAGAGATCGTGTCCCCTTATCCCGGGATTCTCATTAATACGGGCATGGGTAACCCAACCGCGCCTTTGGTATGACTCTCTAATCGAAAGTGAGTCCCAAACGGTTACGGGGAGGGCTCTTGGTATTCAACTCCTTTATAAAGAGACCAAGGCTCAACTCCCTCTTCCTTCAATCCAATCAAATCCGCCCCTTGCCTCGAGTTCCAACACTCAAGGTTTCTAGTTTTAGGCGCTTCAAACCTCCGACGATGTCCCTTCAAGGCCGGTGGGTGCCTTCCTCCGTTACGGAAGAAGACGTGCGAAAGCCGAGAGATGCCAGGTATCTAACCGGCGAAATCTCGCATAGGCTGCTTGCTCAAGGGCAGGCCATTCCTTCTCCTCAACCCGGTGAGAGCGTGGTGTTCACATCCCACTTCCTTCGGGGTTTAGGTTTCCCGATTGATCCCTTTGTGAGGGAGCTGATGTTCTATTATGGGCTGGAATTTCACGACCTAGCTCCGGAGTCCATCCTTCAAATTTCGTCATTTGTCATAGTGTGCGAAGCCTTCCTCCATGTCACCCCCACTTCGGATTGTGGCTTAAAACCTTCAAAGTAGAGCCGAAGATGATCGAGGGGCAGCACACTGAGTGCGGAGGAGCTATCATAAGCAAGATAGCCGGCGCTCCATGGCCCGAGGGCACTTTCCAAGAAGAGTTCTGCTTATGGCAACAGGATTGGTTTTATATCACAGTCCCCAGGGGCACCACATGGGTGGCGCCTCCTGCTTTTCGCTCGGGTCCCCCGCCACGGCGAGCGTCATGGGTCAATGAAGGGCTTATCTGGGGTCCGTCCAAAGACGTGCCCCTGCTGCAGAGCCGCATTCGAGATCTCCTATAAAGAGATATTAACCTGACCATAGTGGCGCAAGTTATGCTGATTCGCTGCATGCTGCCCTGCAAACGTCGCCCCCTTCGCCTGTGGGAATTTAATCCGAAAGGACCGCGAGTCCGCCAACATTTTATGGGTGCAACGCCCATGGAGATGTACAAATTGTTCTTCGGACCACAAACTAGGTGTCCGGATTTATCCGAGGACGCACGTCTGAGCTGCAATTGCCAAGATGTTAAGGTAAGCAGCCCCATATTTGGACACACCATCCGTATTTTCATCGTAAAGCGGCCTTTTGACAGAGCTATCCTTTGAACAGGAGTGGATAGTGAAGGCAAAGCTTATCAGGTGTCCAACCCCCCTACCCGAGACCGCGCCAGATCCCATGTTAACCAGGATGTTGCAGGTTACGTTTTCAGCAGAGGGCGAAGAGGGGAACCAAGGAGCTGCCGCCTCCACGAAGGAGACTGTCACGAAGGGAGGAATCGAAGACTCCCCCAACCCGGGAAAGAAAAGGAGTGCCTCTGAAGACCCGGAGGAGATGACCTCGAAACGTGGGAAGAAATCTTTGTCAGAGGATCCGGCACCGGAGACTGCCCCGGCTGCATTGCGCCCTCACAGGGATCAGCTTTCCTCTGAGCCGTAAGTATAGAGAGGGGCTTCAAAAATTAGTGGCATCCCTGTTTTATTTCTGAGGAAGATAACCGAAATATTACCTTGCAATTTGGATCTTGACCCTTCTCAGCGGAGCTCGTCTTCAGGGGATCTCCGTCCGGAGATGATAGAGAGCGAAACGCCTCCCCTAACTGCGCCGACTTACGAGGCAGGCGGCCCGAGGTGTCGTCCCGGCGGGTTTCTCCAAGTCCGGATCCTAAAAAAGGTCACCGGGCTAGTCCGGTGCCCTCTGGTGCGCTGTCGGAGAGGCTGAGGGATCTGCTCAGGCGTGCATCCGTCTCAGAAGAACATCGTGTGTTGATGAACATGGTGATAGGAAGGGTTGCATCCGCGGAAACCGGATTGTATGAGGCCGCCAGGAGTTTACTGACAGGCTTTGAGGTACGTGAAAAGGTGTACCTATTAGTAGAGTCGCATAGAATACGCCCTGTATAAATAGTAGCCCCTGAGACTCTGTGTGTCGTCAAGAGTGATGGCGCACAGAGGATCAAAACCCCAGGTATAAAATGTTACCTTTTTATGAAGGTGGCGAGGTGTTCGGTGGCTAGCCGGACTGATGAATCTGCCGAGTTAAAGCGGTAACTGGACATGGCAGATGCCGAAATCGCACTTGTAAATAAGCGGCTAGACGAGGCACAAGGTATACTCCATAGATATCTGATAAGAGGAGTTCGATGCTCGTTTCTTACAATATATATATATGCTTATTGCAGATAGTGCTGCTTCCGTGGAGAATCTTCGGGCGGAACTTGCCCGAGCCAAGGAGCAAGCAAGAAAAAGTGATGCGGCGGCCGTTAAGGTGGCTGAAGAGCTGAAGGCCGAACAGGCTGCTCACTGCCAGAGTAAGAAGGCAATAGTCGAGATGGCTGTAAAATTGAAGGATGCTGCCGACCGCTGTGAATTTCTCGAACAAGAAAAAGGGGCGGCTCAGAAGGACCTTGAGAAGATCACTACCGAGGTCAAGAATGCTCGCTCTGCGATGAGAGCTATGAAGGAGGAGCTGCGTCAGGCCGGGGATATCACGGCTGGAAAGCCCTATATGCTGTGGATGAAGTTCGGGGATCCTAAGTATGCTCCGTTGGACCGTCAGTGGAGTGCGGAAAACACTTATCTGGATGTGGCAGCGAGTGCGGCTGACGCAACCGAACACTTCCGAGGACGAGGCGACCATAATTTGGAAGAACTGTTTTGGTCGCAGTTCCATAAGCCAGAGCGCCCACTTTCTGTACCCGACCATTTGGCCGCCTTTGCGGAGCTGAATAGGTTATGCGGACTCGCCATGAAGTATGTCGCGAGTCGTTTGTGGCCGGGGGAGCCGGAGCCGAAAAGTTACTTTGGATTGGTGCAGCGTTCCTTGGTTCTGTGCCGCATGTCGATGTACTGAAGAGGTTGGCGTGTATAGAGGGTGCACGAATGGCTCTTGCCCGTTTCAAGACATACTGGGTGGATATGCAGGCCAGTGTTGTCGCATCCCGGGATTCGGACGAAGGCCGGGTATCTGCCGAGCACTACCTTGAGGAAGTTCTTCCGGGCGCTCGTTTAATAGAAGCGCAGTGCTCGAAGGATGTTTTGTTCGAATAGCAGGTGCTATTGTAAAAGAAATATTTTGATAGAATATAAAAGCTTTTTATACTTGTGCTTGCAAGAATTATAACACCTCCTGTGCGGCCATTAATGTATATGTGTGTATAACCTAAAAGATGGCAGTCGTTGGCTTCAGCCCCCACGCATATAATGTGGGGGTGTTCGCAAAAAATGCGCCTTTTCACACTTAATCCAACGTCTTGGTTCTACAAAGGAGGTGATGGCACGGCGAACGAGGCAACCGGACTATAACGCTTTATCACTTTCACTTAGCCATAGGAGTTTGACATTGGAGCTATTTAATAGCCCCTGGAGGCACCGCGCTCTCCTGAATCCGGGGTGCGTGTGTGCCTGACCGGGAAGCGGTCCTTCATTAATGCGGAGGAATTCTAGAGATTCCGAGAGTCATCGAGTGGTTGACCAGTCTCTCGCTATATCATGACAGTCAGTTTTCGGCTTTCTCTACTGAGGTGCTCGCCTGGCCGAACCGGGGCACAATCGCAGTAGTTCTCCTGGTGCCGCGTTAGCCGATATAACGGAACATAAGGTAGCAAAACACAGGAGCCGGGCAAACCCAACATTTGACAAAAGACATGATTCGGAGCTGATGCATATAAGGCCTAACTCGTGATGCCGAACACTCCCTAAGGTATTCTGTCTTTATGAAGACGGGCCGAAACAGAGCCCTTGGTGAGAAAGCCCCTTGTGTCCAGGTACGCGCAAAATTCTGGCGTGGCCACATGCCAAAACGCCAGTCTCCTCCTCGAAAAACCGGGGGATGTTTTCAACAAGAGACAGTAAAAAAGGTTTACGCAGGGTCTTAATCTGAAAAGAATCCTTAGAACGGGTCCCTACTGCACGTCTGCGCCTGTGTCTCTGTTGTGCCGTATCCTGGACGGGCGTAGCACGGTGTTCGTCTGCGAAAAAGAGGAACTTTAGTAAAGAGGCGTGCGAGAAATCTATATTAAAATAAACAGGATGTAGTTGGAGCAAGAAGGGAGCCGCATTGTCTCCTGGCGTGAACACGCGGAGCCCCTTGTACAGGGTTGTGCGGCTATTACGTCCATGTGTGTTGACGCCGGACTCGTCTAGCCGTGTCCGGGCTAGATTAGTGTGCGGCTGTCCAGGCGGCCGCACCCTTACCCATATTTTGGGGGTCAATTCCCCTGTGATGAGATGATGCCTCGTGGGCCGGGCATTTTAAGTGTAAGGTATGCATAGTGTGGTATTGCGTTAAAGCGGGCGAAAGCTTCACGTCCCAGTAGCGCTTGATAGCGACTTACGAATGGGGCGATGTGGAAGGTTAGCTTTTCGCTTCGGAAGTTGTCAGGTGAGCCGAACTTGACTTCTAATGAAATGGAACCCATAGTCTGGGTATATGGGCCCGGCGTTGCTCCTCGAAAGGAAGTTTTGCCGCGGCGTATTAGCGCTGGGTTTACCCCTAGTTTGTGGATTGTGTCCTGATATAACAGGTTTAACTCACTGCCACCGTCCATAAGGACTCGTGTAAATTGTAGTCCGTTAATAACCGGATTCAAGACCAAGGCAGTCCAGCCTGCGTTCCGGGCCCCTCTGGAGTAATCCCGATGGTCAAAGGTGATTGGTTGTAGCAACCAGCGGCGGTGCTCCTCTGGGGCTGGCTGTGTGGCGCATGTCTTCATAAGCGCCGTTCTGTTTTGCCCTTTTGTCATATGAAGTGAATTCATTGTTTTGACTTCTTGTGGGAACTTCTTTTGTTCTCCGGTGTTCTGCTTGTGGGGCACGTCATCATCCTCGCTTGGTGCGTCGAGCCCCTTGTGTTCAGCATTGAGTTTGCCGGACTGCTTGAAAACCCAACAATCTCTGTGGGTGTGGTTTGCAGGCCTCCCGGGGGTGCTGTGGATTTGACATATTTTATCCATGATTTTGTTGAGGTTAGACAGCTCGTCCTTGTCATCTTTGGGCGGCGGCTTTTTTTGATTTTGCCGAGAGCTTTTGAATCCGGCATTGACTGTCGTGCTCGTTGAGCTGTTGTCCTTGATTCGGCGTTGTTCTTTGTTACGGCGCGGTTTCCCGTTTCCATCTCTAGGTTCGGATGTACTCGGGTCGCTGGTGCTGCTCCTTTCCAACCAGCTATCCTCTCCTACGCAAAAGCGGGTCATGAGGCTTGTTAATGCGGCCATCGTTCTTGGCTTTTCTTGGCCGAGATGTCTGGCGAGCCATTCGTCTCGGGCGCTATGTTTGAAAGCTGCTAGGGCCTCAACGTCCGGACAGTCGACTATCTGATTCTTTTTAGTAAGGAATCTATTCCAGAGTTTCCGGGCTGACTCTCCAGGTTGCTGAGTTATATGACTCAGGTCGTCTGCATCCGGAGGTCGGACATAGGTCCCTTGAAAATTTGTCCGGAAAGCCTCCTCAAGCGCTTCCCAACTTCCTATGGTATTTTCGGGAAGGCTTTTAAGCCAATGCCGGGCTGGCCCTTTGAGCTTGAGGGGTAAGTATTTGATGGCATGAAGGTCATCCCCTCTGGCCGTGTGTATGTGGAGGATATAATCCTCTATCCAGACTCCGGGGTCTGTTGTTCCGTCGTATGCTTCTATGTTCACGGGCTTGAATCCCGTTGGAAATTCGTGATCCAGCATGTCATCGGTAAAACATAAGGCATGTGCGGCGCCCCTGTATGCAGGCGTGCCGTGATGTTTGGGTATTTTTTGCATTGTGTTGCTCGCTGGAGCTTGCTTTCTTGGGCCATAGATGGATCTGGTTGGGCAGGTTGTTTGATGTGAATCCTTAGGGGGATCGCTCGCTGGATTGAGTGCGGCGTCCTCTGCCGCTTTGGATCGATCGTTGGGTCGTCTATCTGACCTGGTGGCTTCTTTGTTTTTCGACTGTGGGGGCTTTATGGCCTCTTCATCAAATTCCAGTAGTAGTTTCCGCTTCGGATAGCTCTTTGTGTGACGACTATTGCCGTTCTTGTGTGCAGTATCCAACACTTTGTTCCATCTGATCCTGAGTGCATCTTCTGCTGTTTTGATCCTCCGCTTCTGCTTTTTCAGGCTACGTGCAGTGGCGACGAGCCTTTGGTGGAGGTTCTGATGTTCCAGCAGTTTGTCTGGCATGAGGTCGTCCGGACTACTGTCTTTTCCGGGGATTGGTTGTTTGGACGGTTTCTCAATGGCATGTTCGTCTTCCGTTGATTCGCCCTGCTCTATGGTTGGGTCTTTGTCGAGGTGGGGCTTTGCGTGGCGCTTGCGTCGCCGCTTTGATTGTTTTTCAAGGGAACGATCCCTGTTTGCGCCCTTTCGATCCTCGTTGTTATCCCTTTTGGGTGTGTCCACCATGTATACATCGTATGATGAGGTGGCTTTCCAGTTCCCTATAGGTGTTGGTTCTTGGTCATCTCGTTCATCGACGTCCATACCGTCGATGTCTTCGGAGTCAAGGTCGAGCATGTCGGTTAGATCGTCGACAGTGGCTATAAAGTGGATGGTGAGTGGGATTCGAATTTCTTCGTCGTCCGTATCCCAACCCTGCTGACCATAATCCGGCCAGGGCTCTCCTGACAAAGAGAGAGATTTTAGGGAGTTCAGGATATCGCCAAAGGGCGAGTGCTGAAAGACGTCCGCGGCGGTGAACTCCATGATCGGAGCCCAATCGGGTTCGATCGGAAGGGGTGCGGAAGATTCGGAGTCCGGAACGGAGTCCGGCACCTTGGACTCACGGGCCTTGCAAAGGACTAGGCTGGTATTCGGCTCTATCGCCGTAGAGATTGCGGCTCCTGGGGCGGCGTCCAACCGTCCGTCCCTGGTTAGCGCAGTCGGCTTCGAACTAATGGTCGGAGCGGACTCCTGAGCGGCACTCCGGGCGCTGTCCGGCGGCAGAGCTAAATCGTGCCCATCGAGACAGTGCGGCGCGCTCGGCCGTGGCTCGAATCCGTCAAAGATCAAGTCCCCATGAATGTCGGCCGTGTAGTTTAAGCTTCCAAATCTGACCTGATGGCCAGGGGTGTAGCTTTCGATCTGCTCCAGATGGCCAAATGAGTTGCCCCGCAGTGCAAAGCCGCCGAATACGAAGATCTGTCCGAGGAGAAAAGTCTCGCCCTGGACCGCGTCGTGGTTGATGATCGAAGAAGCCATCGGGCCTAAAGGCGACGACACAGAGGAACTCTCAATGAAAGCACCAATGTCGGTGTCAAAACCGGCGGATCTCGGGTAGGGGTCCCAAACTGTGCGTCTAGGCGGATGGTAATAGGAGACAAGGGACACGATGTTTTTACCCAGGTTCGGGCCCTCTCGGTGGAGGTAAAACCCTACTCCTGCTTGATTAATATTGATGTATGGGTATTACAGGAGTTAATCTACCGCGAGATCAGAGAGGCTAAACCCTTGAAGCTAGCCTATGGTATGATCGTTGTTCGTCCTACGGACTAAAACTCTCCGGTTTATATAGACACCGGAGAGGGTTAGGGTTACACAGAGTCGGTTACGACGGGAGGAGATCTTCATATCGTATCCCCAAGCTTGCCTTCCACGCCAAGGAAAGTCCTTATCCGGACACGGGACGAAGTCTTCAATCTTGTATCTTCACAGTCCGAGTGTCCGGCCAAAGGTCATAGTCCGGCCATCCGGACACCCCCTAATCCAGGACTCCCTCAATGATCTTCTCTCCAAATGACTGCCACGCTCTAAGTGACAACCACTTAACCACCCGGGG
This sequence comes from Triticum dicoccoides, assembly GCF_002162155.2. NCBI lineage: Eukaryota > Viridiplantae > Streptophyta > Magnoliopsida > Poales > Poaceae > Triticum > Triticum dicoccoides. Next base: position 687,789,672 of record NC_041381.1, on the reverse strand, counting down.
GCTCGACACCGCACCGATTGGTGACTTGCGTTGCGAGGTGGTGGAGTCTTGGCGGGGGAGTGGATCTCCGCTGGCCCCGGCAGGCCTGCCGGGGCGTATCTGCTTCGTCTTCAGGGAGGCCTCGACCTGACCAGGCTTGCCTGCCTAGCAAGGGAGGTTTCTCCCTTGGTGAAATCTCGTTCTTCTGGTTGATTGTGGTCTTCTTGATCTGCCCTTTTATTTCTCAAAGAGCTTTAGCTTGGCCTTGGCTTGTGTACTTGATGAAGCTTGCTTCCTTGCCGCCATGCCGGAGGCTCGCTATCCGTGCACAAGTCAGGGAGGAACATATACCCCTGTTTGTGTACCCCGACAAATCCTATTCCAAAATTTTCTCCTTTGTTTGATTCGTGCCAACTAATGTATTAAGCTGCACATTAACCCAAGCATGGCATAAAGCAATGTCTTCGTATTGGGAGTAGTTTTGTGTCCTTGATCCCTTGGTGCTTGCTTGAGTATCCACGGGATCTCTGTCCTCCTCCACTTTGAGATCATCATTCTCCTCATTATCCTCTTCTTGAGCATAACTAGAACTACCATAATCTAGATCATCGAGGCCTTAGAGGTGCGACGAATGTAATTGAGACATGAAGCTTCCCTCCTGCACACACAGTCAACAATAAAAAGCTCAAACCCACAGTCGCAAACCATCGTCAATGTGTCGGCCAAAAAAGAAAAGGCAAATTTTCTTACCTCTCCAACATATCATTGATCTCGTGACGGCCATGGTCCTCAATGATGTCTACTACACAACCTTCTTCTTGTAGACGTTGTTGGGCCTCCAAGTGTAGAGGTTTGTAGGATAGTAGCAAATTTTCCTCAAGTGGATGACCTAAGGTTTATCAATCTGTGGGAGGAGTAGGACGATGATGGTCTCTCTCAAGCAACCCTGCAACCAAATAACAAAGAGTCTCTTGTGTCCTCAGCACACCCAGTATAATGGTAAATTGTATAGGTGCACTAGTTCGGTGAATAGATGGTGATACAAATGCAATATGGATGGTAGCACTACTAGGGAAAACCCTAGTGGTAGCGCATGTTTAATGCCCACTAGTAGTGAGGGACACTGCGCTACTAGTAAGGCGCTATAGCTATTACTCCCTCCGTCCGGAAATACTTGTCGGAGAAATGGATGAAAATGAGTGTATCTAGAACTAAATTGCGTCTAGATACATCCATTCCTTCGACAAGTATTTTCGGACGGAGGGAGTACTTAGCAGTAGCGCGTGCGACACGCGCTACTGCTAAGACATATAGCTGGAGCGTGTGTTCACTCCCGCACTACTGCTAATCTAACTAGTAGCAGCGTGTTACTATCCATCGCTACTAGTATTCTTTTTTTCATTTTTTCATTTTTAGTGTATTTATAAGCCGTTATACAAATTTTGGTACAATACCAATTATGAGGTTTATATCATTATGTCCATAACAGTGTGTCAAATGAAGGTGGATTAGGTTCAAATGAAGGCAACATGTGGTGCATGTCAAAAGTATACTACTAATCCAAACTTGATCTAGTTTGGACTAGTAGTACTTTCGATGTGCACCACATGTTGCTTCCACTTGAATCTAATCCGCCAGCACAAGCTATTTAATCATCATCATAGTCATTACCACCAACAGTAGCTATTTAATCATCATAGTCATAGTGTAGCACATCATCATCTTCAAAGTCATTCTAGTTATCTAATCACCACCAACACTAGCTGCGGTAGCTATCTAATCACCACCAACACTAGCTGCGGTAGCTATCTAATCACCACCAACACTAGCTAATAATAACCATCATAGTCATTACCACCAACACTAGCTATTTAATCACCATAGTTATAGTATAGCACATCATCATCTTCAAACTCATTTCCAGCTAGTTAATCACTCCTACTGCTCTCTCTTAGGTAAAATAGCATAAAACATGTGTAGCACTCCTGCTTCATCATGTTGGAGCATGCAGATGAACCTGTCTCCTAATCGTGGGCTGCGCTTCTGATTGCTGCCCCCTAGTACTTCTCTGCGATCGTTCACAATTTTGCTCCAGTCTTTCACTATTAGGCATTCCTCGCTTTTAGAAATCCTGAATGCACTAAAGTGCATTGTAGAATGTCTTAGCCGTAAGCTAACCATTCTCATGCGACCTTTAGTCCCGATCCAATGAGGCACAATATTCATCAAGAGTCCCTGTTGAAGAACATCATATAGTAACATACTTAGCAATGAAATTTAGCTTAAAACATAATGTATGCAAAAGATGCACTGAAGACAAATAGTAAAAATCATACCATCTTTCCTAAATAGATGTGACCGTAGTTCAGTACGAACACTATTGGTCGCGCATTTTGAGTACGAAGATTTTTAAGTCCAGAAAAATAATTTGTCTTGATAGTATGAAGATCCTCAAGCCATGAAACATAAAGACCTATCTCCTCGCAGTTTAGTTCAGCCCCGGGACAGTAGTAGGTCCTGTCTATCAAGCGTTGCGCATATTTGCTTGAATGGAAATAAGCTGTCAATAGAAACTAGTTGTCAACTATTTTTAAATAAACAATATCAAAGACATAAATATGGTTGAGAAGCTCACATAATGGTATAACTGGAGGCATCTGCACATCGACCCAAATGTCGATATTACCTTCAATATCATCTTCCAAACGAATATCAAAGGTGATAACCATATCAGGCTCAAATGCATAAGTCTTGCATAGTGATTGCCAAGTTTTGCATTCAAAATAGGTGTAGGTGTCTGCATTGTATAATTTTGCATGGAAAGTATAATCATGCTCGATCTTCAAGTAAACTCTCTTTACCTCCATAGTAGTTTTCATAGGACTGAAACCTATCTTATCCAAGACAAAAACTCTTGCATGGCAGGGGATACGCTAGTAGAATAGTAAAAAATTAAATTATAACTTGAAGCAAATGAAGCAGATGTCATGCTTAATTACGAAAAAAGACTTGTCGTTATGACTTACTGTATCCACTTCGAAGTTCTCGTCCAGCTTGATGCTGAAGCGCCTATCATCATCTAGGAAGATTCTGTCGCACATGCCGCGCTCGTCTTTGCAGTATTTGCAAATACCGAAATCCTTTTTGTCGTCAGACATTTCCTATGTCCATAGTTGAAACATTAATTGAAAATCGATTGAAGACGACTACCAGGATACTCAACACAAAAATCCGGGGCACTCGATATTTCCTACATATTCTAGCACAAGTCATGCTAAAATTCACGAAAAAATCCGGCATGACCTTTGCTAAAATAGGACATATCGAGCGCCTGAAATTTGCCGGAACAGAAATGAATCAACACTCCAGCAAAACATAGGCCACTCAGAGATGTAACCTGCAAACATGACCGGCCACATGGGCAAGCACATATCCTATTTGAGCAACACAAGATATAGATTTCAAAATATCTTATAGGACTCATATTGACATGAGCATTCAATAAGCAAAACTAAATCATAAAATAAATAAGTATTCAAATTAGCATGCATTCAATAAGCAAAAATAAATCATCTCTTGTGTCCGTACATCATTGAATATTATCACTAATACATCCCAAATAGTATCATACATATAATATCACTAATACAACTAAAACCCTAGCGAACGACGGGTATCGGCGCGGGCGATGGACACCCAAAGAGAAAGAACCATCACATGATCATAGCTCCAGTGAGATCCCTGGAGAACCTGCCAGATATTGAAGAACCTGTGCTCCAGCGCAACCAAGTAGCGATAGACGTGCGCATCCTCCTTGCTGACACGGTGACATACCACCTCCGCGGGGTCCTCAAGCCTCTCGACCGTCACTGGCCCACATGACCGCCACCAAAGAAGGTTTGGATCAATGACGGGCTGACTCCTCACCAAGTTGCGCCCCCCGGTAGGTAGCGCCTCCCAGTACCAGCCCGGCGGAGCCCAGTCCCGGACATGGCCCATCTGGTCAAGCAGGTGTCCTCCGCCGAGTCGACGACGAGGATGCGGGATAGGCATCATCGATATCGATGCGGGGAAAATTGCTTTAACTAAAAAAATAACAACAAATGTGACATGTTCAACTAGTTCTGTTAATTCAACTAGTTCTTCCTAAAAATAAACTTACTATAAATAAAAATAAACTGGTACCTAATTAGTACCTAGTTCTTACTAACTAATTAGTACCTAGGAACTACTGCCCTGATTACCATCTAATTTGATGAACCTAGGGGTGGAAAGTGGTAGTGGATAATCCGAATTTTGATGCAATAGATGAACCCTAACTAATTTGATGCAATTAAAATTTGAAGAACCCTAGGCAGAGGTAGGGAAGGGGGAGGAGCTGGCGTGCTCACCTCGTGTGCCTGCGGGGAGGGAGGGGCAGGCGGCATCGAGGCCGGGGTCGGGGCTCGGGCGCGCGACGCAGGGCGGTGTCGAGGTCGCGGTCGGGGGCGGCGTAGAGGTCGGGGTCAGGGGCGGTGTCGAATCCGGGGTCGGTGGCGGCGTTGAGGTCGGGGTCGGGGGCGGCGTCGAGGGTGTGTGGAGAGAGACGGGAGAGTGGGCGGAGGCCGACGGGCGACGGCGACGGCGACAACGGAGGAGTTGGGATTTGGGGGAAGTGGCCGTGGGGAAGAACGAACCGCGCGGTTAAGTCAAAAGTAGCAGTAGCGCTTTCCGGGAAGTGCGCTACTGCTAAGTTAGCTATAGCGCGTTCCTGGATACGCGCTACTGCTACTCCTTTCTCTTTTTCCCCTTTTTCATTTATTTTTCTTTATATTCTATTTTCCCCTTTTTTCTATTTTTTCATTTTCATTTACTTTTCTATTTGCTTTCCATTTAATTTTATTTCCTTTATTAGTAGCGTCTTTCTGCGTAAACCCGCTGCTACAAAGCATGTAGCGGTAGCATTGTTCGCCGTAGATCGCTACTACTATGTGTAGTCTATCGGCTAAGCAGTGGGAATTTTAGTAGTATCGCTTTTATCTTCAGGCGCGCTACTGCTATAATTATATCTGTAGCGCGGTTTACGCCAACGCGCTACTGCTACTTAGCACTAGCGTGGTTTTTGACACGCGCTACTGCTAAAGTTCTGTGTATAAGGTTTTCCCTAGTAGTGTAGATATAGGTTTTTGTAATCTGAAAATATGAAAACAACAAGGTAGCAAGTAACAAAAGTGAGCGAAAACGGTATTGCAATGCTTCGAAATAAGGCCTAGGGTTCATACTTTCACTAGTGCAAGTTCTCTCAACAATGATAACATAATTAGATCATATAACAATCCCTCGACATGCAACAAATAGTCACTCCAAAGTCACTAATAGCGGAGAACAAACGAAGAGATTATTATAGGGGTACGAAACCACCTCAAAGTTATTCTTTCCGATCAATCCATTGTGCTATTCCTATAAGTGTCACAAACAACCCTAGAGTTCGTAGTAAAATAACACCTTAAGACACACATCAACCAAAACCCTAATGTCACCTAGATACTCCAATGTCACCTCAAGTATCCGCGGGTATGGCTATACGATATGCATCACACAATCTCAGATTCATCTATTCAAACCAACACAAAGAACTTCATAGAGTGCCCCAAAGTTTCTACCGGAGAGTCAAGACGAAAACGTGTGCCAACCCCTATGCGTAAGTTCACAAGGTCATAGAACCCGCAAGTTGATCACCAAAACATACATCAATGGATCACGTGAATATTCCATTGTCACCACAGATAAGCACATGAAAGACATACATCAAGTGTTCTCAAATCATTAAAGACTCAATCTGATAAGGTAACTTCAAAGGGAAAACTCAATCCATTACAAGAAGGTAGAGGGGGAGAAACATCATAAGATCCAACTATAATAGCAAAGCTCGCGATACATCAAGATCATGCCATATCAAGAATACGAGAGAGAGAGAGAGAGAGAGAGAGAGATCAAACACATAGCTATTGGTACATACCCTCAGCCCTGAGGGTGAACTACTCCCTCCTCGTCATGGAGAGCAACGGGATGATGAAGATGGCCACCGGTAATGGATCACTCCTACGACAGGGTGCCGGAACAGGGTCCCGATCGGTTTTGGTGGCTACAGAGGCTTGCGGCGGCGGAACTCCCGATCTAGGTTTCTTTTCGGGGGTTTCTGTATTTATAGGAATTTTTGGCGTCGGTTTCAC
>NC_041381.1:687775966-687783215 GCF_002162155.2 Triticum dicoccoides | reverse complement strand
AGGGGGCGCAACCAGGGGGTAGGGTGCGCCCTCCACCCTCGTGGATGTCTCGGGACTCTTCTGGCCCAACTCTTTTGTTTCGGGGGCTTCTTCTGGTCCATCAAAAATCATCGGGAATTTTTAGCTCGTTTGGAACCCGTTTGATATTCCTTTTCTGTAAAACTCAAAAACAAGGAAAAAACTGGCACTGGGCTCTAGGTTAATAGGTTAGTCCCAAAAATCATATAAAATAGCATATAAATGCATATAAAACATCCAAGATGGATAATATAATAGCATGGAACAATAAAAAAAATATAGATACGTTGGAGACGTATCACTCAACCACGGCTGCGATGCCCGAACGTGCCAGAGCAGAAGGTGCAGGGGTGGCCAAAGTGTAGCTACGAGCCACCGGACAGTAATAAGGAGGTGTAGACGTCTGCTTTTTTCCTCCCTCCACTCATGTCCTTCGCTACTTTCTCCTCATTTCATCCCTTGATACTCCTCTCTCGATTCATTTATCCAGATCGGATGGTCACCCAACGATCTACTCACGGGTTAGATTATTTGTTCATTTGTATTTTCATCTATATCAATATAAAAGACCCAAGGGGCAAATTCAGGTAATCCCGACACATCAAACCAGGCCAATCCAATGACCTAGATTGTTCCAGTGGTGAGCGCTCAACATGTTTAGTGTGCATAAATATTCTTCTGCCTAATTACCTGTGCGTTGCAACGGGTGCGTACTTAGTGGTTCAACATCAATCTTGTCTGGCATATACCTTACACCCATCTTCTAGATTTTGGTAACATTTAATTTGATGGGAGTATGGTTAGCGGAGGGCAAGAAACGTGCTGATTTAGTTGAGATTTTAGTAATATTGATTTGATCGAGTTAATGCAGGATGTGGTTTTGGGACATCATCGATTTGCATTAGATTATTTCGAATTAGTATATTTATGTTGGTTTTTTATTTTGTGTGGCATCAGTTGGGCTACCAAAAACCAACATGAAACCAAAGGGGGAAGGGAAACATGGGAGGTAAAAAATCGGACGGGTGGTGGAGATGACAGAACCAACTCCCCTTTAAGTACAGACTATCAAGTATCAACATTAGTCCTGCTCAAAAAATGAGGACCCTGATAAGTGGCACACGTGTGACACGAACACATGGCAACTTCGAACGTTTTCTATGCCAAGTTTAGTGACGTGAGGATGTTAACTTTAGTTGTCAAGCATGACAACTTTCTTTCCGGATGGAAATTCTCAGTTTTTTGGGGTTTTCTTTTTCTTATTGGATGACAACTTTAGTTGTAAAAAACTTCAGATCCAGATTGCTTCGTGTCACGTGTGACACTTATCACTTGAAAATTTTTATCAATACTAGTGTTAATCATATAATTAATGCGCAAATAATATCCTACTCCCTCCGTTCTTAAATGTAAGTCTTTTTAGATATTTCACTACAAACCACATACGGATGTATATAGACATATTTTAGAGTGTAGATTCACTCAATTTGCTCCGTATGTAGACCATAGTGAAATCTCTAAAAAAACTTATATTTAGGAACAGAGGGAGTACCTAATAAGACCGGCAGATCCAAATGATCTTGACCAGCAAACCAAGTCAATCCAATGACCTAGACTACTCTATTTTTTAGCTTGCAATTAATAAAATACCAAATATTCAACATTAATGTTAATCACATAATTAATGTGCACATAATAATCACCTAATATTTTTGTGTAATTAATTTAATACTATCTCCGTCTGGAATTACTTGCCGCTGTATCTAGCACTATTTTAACGCTAGATACATCCATTCGAGGTACGTAATATCAACATGCAATTGCCCATACATATTTACTAGTAGTAGTAAAAAATGGGCCGCACATAGAAAATCAAAACAAAATCAGGCACTTTTGTAGTATCACATTGATTTGTGCATGCTCCCATGGGATCCCACACGTGAGCGTTCGACGGTCAGAATTTTTTTGGAATTATAGAATCACAATAATAGCCGGAAAGGGCCAAAACAGGTGGAAAGGCACGTCTCTCTCTCTCTCTCGTGTCCAGCTCACCATCGTCAGATCTCACGCGCACACGAAAACCGGAGGAGAAAACACAGCGACACTGTCCATCCTCCGTCCACAAAGCTCGCTCCTTTGTCCTCCTCCCCCGCGCCCCCAATCACGCCCGCGAATCGTGCCACGCACGGAAGCCAGCCAGCCAGCCAATCCGATCGGCGGCGGCGGCGCGATGAGCTTCCGGGACGAGAGCGGCGGGGAGGACGGCAGCGGGGGCCGGTCCTCCTCGGCGTCCGACCTGCGCAAGCCCTTCCTGCACACGGGCAGCTGGTACCGGATGTCCGCCGGCGGCGGCGGCGCCATGGACCGCCTCGGCTCCTCCGCCTACGGCCTCCGCGACAGCTCCATCTCCGCCCTGCTCTGCACCCTCATCGTCGCGCTCGGCCCCATCCAGTTCGGCTTCACCTGCGGCTACTCCTCGCCCACCCAGGACGCCATCATGGCCGACCTCGGCCTCACCCTCTCCGAGGTTCTTCCCCTCCTGTGTAGTCCTATGCTTCTTTGCCTCCATGGCCTTTGCTTTATGCCGTCTCTTTGCCCGCAGTTCTCTTTATTCGGATCCCTGTCCAACGTCGGGGCCATGGTGGGCGCCATTGCCAGTGGCCAGATCGCCGAGTACATCGGCCGTAAAGGGGTGAGGTTTCAATTCCCTTTGACCTCTGTCTGTTCCTAACTTCCTATACTCCGACAATTGTACTGTTAGATGTACGGAGTATTGGATTCTCGGATCTGAATTCAGTCGTGGAACTGGATTCAGTCGTGCACTCACTGACTGACGATGCTCTCTGCTTTGTTGCTCCTGCAGTCTCTGATGATCGCCGCAATCCCGAACATCATTGGGTGGCTTGCAATATCGTTTGCAAATGTAAGATTGCTTAATTCACCCCTGTTATTTTCAGGGATGTCCAGTCCCCCTCAGTTTAACTTACTTCTGAACTGTTTTGTGCAGGATTCCTCATTTTTGTTCATGGGCCGATTGCTGGAAGGATTTGGGGTCGGTGTCATATCCTACACGGTCTGTATCCCTCTGCTCCTACCCTTGTAAACAAATTCACTACAGAGTCCAAACATGAATTGACAATTCGTTTGCTGTCTTTGGCAACTGGTTCTTAAGTTCATAAAAAATGCAGTGCCAGCTCCCAAGTCCCAACACATGGGAGAGTAGACTGTATTTGAGCTTAACCAAATACCAAGTGTAAACAAAAGTTAATTTTCCTATTCTGGGACATCAAGGGTGTAAAGATGTGCTGTTGCCTGTTGGTATGGCTATGATATGGTAGCTTCCCCTGGCCTAATCGTAATCCAACATTCTTTATGATCAGAGTGGGGATTTTCATGAATGCTATTGAACTTCAGCGTTACTTTGCATAAAAGTAGCATATCTAGATATCATTTCAACTCATGTATATCGATTGTTCTGAAGTTTATCGGATTGGGTGTTCACTGTTCAACAATATCATATCTTTTAGGGGCACTCTAGCTGAATACACTTGGATATTTTCATGCCTGATATTACTCTCTGTCTGAAAATTTCGTTTCATGGTATCAGGTGCCAGTTTATATAGCAGAAATTGCTCCACAGAACATGAGAGGAGCTCTTGGTTCAGTCAATCAGGTCAGCACTTGTATAAACAATAACATTTGATTAGTGTGGTCTGTCTTCTGCTCTGACCATCGTTTGCAAGTTTTAACCTTGTCCATAATTTCTTATGCAGCTCTCTGTTACAATCGGTATACTGCTTGCCTACACATTAGGCATGTTTGTTCCTTGGAGAATTCTCTCAGTTCTTGGTAAGATGCAGCAAACTAGTATGTTTGTTTACTATGATAATGATGTGCTGCTCGTCTAAACCAGCTTTTCTCAGTTGATGGATTCATTGATACAGAATATTGTCCTAACTCTTTTCTGTTGCTTTCACATTTCTAAGGCATTTTACCTTGCTCAATCCTGATACCTGGGTTGTTCTTCATCCCCGAATCACCAAGGTGGCTGGTAAGTGAAGTGAAGTGTTGCATTGTTTTTTGTTACATTAACAACAGCAGCTAAAGAGAATAACTGTTGTATCAGGCAAAAATGGGAAAGATGGAGGATTTTGAATCTTCGCTGCAGGTTCTGCGCGGATTTGAAACTGATATCTCAGCAGAAGTAAATGAAATAAAGGTAACATGTAGTAACAGGGATCAATTTTGTTGCAATCATGTCATATGCAATGTACAAATTGCTGGCAACTTTATGCTTTATGCCACACCTGAAAATATTTTTCTTTTAAGTAATATATGAGGAAATTTAAACCTTTTTTTTTTACATTTTGCTAACACAGAGATCAGTTGCCTCATCTAGGAGGAGGACAACCATACGATTTGCAGAGATCAAACACAAGAGATATAGTGTTCCTCTTATGGTTGGTAATTTGCATTAAATACTTTGCTTTAACACATCAATGTTCCTCTATTTGCTTACTGGTTTTTACCTGTTTAGATAGGAATTGGTCTCCTTATACTTCAGCAACTAAGTGGTGTCAATGGCATTTTCTTCTATGCTGCAAGTATCTTCAAAGCTGCTGGTATGTGCATGATTTGATTAGGTTCTCCTTATTAAGCATGCTTGTGTGTAATAGTTTTCCTCACACTTTTGATAACTCTACAGCATACGTGTGAACGTGCAATTGAATAATTGGCAAATTCAAATGTTAGTAAGCATGCTGCACATCCATAGCAGTTTGATTAGTATATTCGGCACACTTGAAAAGTGTATTGCTGCCCTGTTTGTATGTGAATTGTACTCGCAGGAAGCTCATATTGCAGTACTGAGCCTTAATACGTCAGCAATAGCAATAGCTTGTTTTTCATGTCTGATCTCTTACAAAGTTCTTTTCCTAAACAGGTCTTAAAAATAGTAATCTAGCAACATGTGGTTTGGGGGCTGTTCAGGTATATTCATCTTATCGTTACATCTACATTGCGCCTATGAACTTTGTGGGATTGTGGGTTTGGTATTTGCATACTTATTGGGATCTTTTCATTGTTAGGTGGTTGCTACTGGAATCACAACCTGGTTGACTGACAAAGCTGGTCGACGGCTACTTCTCATTGTTAGTTACATCACAAGACACGTTTTTTTGTTTGTTTGAAGAAAATATTATTTGCGTTGATTAATTTCTTTACTTTCCAGATCTCTGCTGTAGGGATGACAGTCAGTCTTCTCGTTGTTTCTGTGTCATTTTTTGTGAAGGTAACTCCACTTAAAATGTTAATGGCATATGTAATGGTTTGTTGTACAATTTGTAATCAGGTCAATCAGTACTACCTGAGTTTCCCTCTGATATGTTTTAGTGTCAATTCTGAAACAGGACAACATAGAGGAAGCTTCTCATTTACACTCTGTGATGAGTATGCTTTCACTGGCTGGACTTGTGGTTAGTTTCAGTTCTGTCTATATACGTATCTGCTTTATTGGTCAGAGTGAGCAGGTTTAATGCCTTGCTTTTTGCTACTGCAGGCATTTGTGCTTGCATTTTCCCTTGGCATGGGAGCCATCCCATGGATCATAATGTCTGAGGTATAGTCCGCTCCTCCTCGCTGCAAATATCTAGAGAGCCTCAAGTTCAATAATTACACTTGCATCTATCTGATTTTATCTCTGTAGTTGTTGCCACTATCATTTGCCACTTCTGTTCCTGTCTGTGAATATCCTCCATAGCCTTTTTTTTATCAAAGAACCGTCCTCCGAACACACCTTTTTGCCTATGAAATGGAGCGAAACGCTGCAGTTGCAGTCGCTCTTGTGGTTTTGTCGACCAGCTGCTGCTTCGAGACATACAGGAAACTGCATTTTTTGTAATGTAGCCAAGATTACACTGACCGTAGCTGTACCTATCACTAAAAACTGCAACTACTGTCTTTAGCGTTAGCTGTACTATCACCAAAAACTGCGGTGGTTGCTTTGTGTTTCTTATATCTGTAGTTGCAAGTGACAGTGACGACTTACCTAGAGAAAACTTTCACACTGAACATATCTGGAAATATAATAACGTGTCGTCCACCTTGTGTCCCTTCAGATTCTTCCTGTTAACATCAAGAGTCTTGCCGGAAGCACCGCCACCCTCGCAAACTGGATGACGTCGTGGCTCATCACGATGACCGCGAGCTTGATGCTAAACTGGAGCAACGGAGGTCGGTCTATTCCTCCCTCTCTGTCCCTCTTCCTTCTTAGTACCTCTTTTACGACGCCGTGTCTTACCACGTACCACCCATCTGGTTTCGAGCAGGAACCTTTGCTATATACGCGGCGGTGTCCATGGGCACCCTCCTCTTCGTGTGCCTGTGCGTGCCGGAGACCAAGGGAAGAACACTCGAGGAGATCGCGTTCTCGTTCCGCTGAAGCCCGGAACCACGGCGCGTAGGGTAGACAGGCAGGCAGGCGGGCGGGCGTCGTGCTACTTGATGGCTGTTTCGGGTCAGGCCTCGGGGCCTGGATCAGGTAGTCGCGCAGCCGTGTTTTTTGCAGGAGGGATATTTGTATCATGTGTTTGTGTAATAGTGTACTATCAGTGTACCATTTGTGTATGTGCAATAGAATGGGGAGGGGTGGGAATGGGCACCCAACCCCCCTTTGCAGTCAGTCAGTCAGTCAGGGGAGTGTGCAGTAAGTAGAAGAACAATTTGCTGGTTAGTACATTGGGTTTCATATATACAGCAGCAGCTGTTGGCCAATAGAATAATTCAGATGTAATTCCCAAGAATAAATTTTGAGCTACTTTCAGTGTGCTGCATTATGGGTATGGCTGTAGTGTGCATGCTGGTTCCCAGAAACTATTGCCTGAAAGTCTTGTTGAGGAGGAAAAAAAAATGTTGTGCCGTCAGCTGTACTTTTGGGCCGCCTACTTGGGCTTAACACAAATATCTGCACCCTTCTTCCGCCCCCCCACACAGACAGACTTGCGTTCCAGAAGGGATGGAGGCCCAGAGCAACCTGATGCTGGAACGGCCCATCAATGAAGCCCAAGTTACTGCAGCTCTGGGTATGGATCCCTCTTCCCTACTACGAGCCCTCTCCATCCCCGAATCACTAAGAGCATCTCAGCGGCGCCCCTAGGAAGGCCTCCACAGATGATTTATTTGCGCCGGCGCCGAAAAAACGGCCCAGTCGCGCCCCCAGAACGCCGAATTCCGC
>NC_041381.1:687772939-687775791 GCF_002162155.2 Triticum dicoccoides | reverse complement strand
AGTCAATCCACCCGCTCAGATTCGCCCTCGTGCCCCCCGCGCTCGGCCACCACCCTGCCGATTCCGGCACCGATCACCACCCGCCGCAGCTAGGTAGACCGTCTCCAGCCTAGAAAAAGAAGGAGCGTCGCCGAGGCAGCCTCTTCGCCGCCGCCCCGACGTCCAGGAGCAGGAGCATCTCATGGTGCTCGCCCGCCCTCGCCGGCCTGCTCGCGAGCAGTGAGAAGCCGCGGCAAGGTGGCTCGGCGCTTGGGCGGGTGAAAGCAAAGAACCGGCATCGTTTGGAAGGCTACTGCATGCTCTACTCGGACTACTTCTCTGACGCTCCATTGCATGGTGAGAAAACATTTCGGCGCCGTTATCAGATGAGCCGAAAGCTTTTCCTCCGGATTGTGAATTCCATCCGGGAGTTCGACAACTACTTCAAGTGCAAGAAGGATTGCACCGACACACTTGGATTCACCTCAATCCAGAAGTGCACGACAGCTATGAGGATGCTTGCATACGGTGCTCCCGGTGATTCACTTGACGACTATGGGCGCATGGCCGAGTCCACCACCATTGAGTGTTTCTACAAGTTCTGCAGGGCAGTGGTGGCAGTGTTTGGACCGCAGTACTTGCAAACACCCAATGCGGAAGACACTTCTCGGATCCTAGCACAGAATGAAGCAAGAGGATTTCCTGGGATGCTTGGAAGTATCGACTGCATGCATTGGAAATGAAAGAACTGTCCATTTGCTTGGCAGGGGTTGTACAAAGGCGCCAAAGGCGGTTGCAGTGTGGTGCCTGAGGCAGTGGCCACACAGGACCTCTGGATTTGGCACTTTTTCTTTGGGATGCCAGGAATTCACAATGACATCAACGTCCTGCAGTGCTCCCCAGTCTTTGCCAAGCTTGTTGAAGGTCATTCTCCTCCGGTGAACTTCGAGGTCAATGGGCGGCAGTACAACAAGGGGTACTATATAGCTGATGGCATCTATCCGAGATAGTCGACATTTGTGAAGACCATCTCAAACCCTCTGCCAGGAGGCAAGAACGCCTGATTTGCGAAGATTCAGAAGGCTTGCAAGAAGGATGTCGAGCGGGCATTTGGTGTGCTCCAATCTTGATTTGCTGTTGTCTGGTACCCTGCTCAGACCTGGTCGAAAGATCAAATGTGGGAGATCATGACTTGCTGTGTCATCTTGCACAACATAATCATTGAGAACGAGCAAGAAGAGCCAGTGTTTGACACTGAATCATATTACTTGCAGGGTCCTCTTCCCAAGTTGATCACCAGCTACCGGCAAACTGGACTGGCTACCTCACGTGGCCGATGCATTTCACACGTGTCCGATCAAGCCAGCGTTAGCCAGGCACTCTCGTGGTGCAACGGAACAGTTGCCAGCTTGCCCGGTCCGGCGATGGGTCGTCGTAAACCGCGCACGCCACCGCCAAATATCTACCGGCGACCGGGCCCCACCCCGGCCCGACGTCGTGCCGAACTGCTCCTTCTCCCACGGCACGCTACCGGGACGGGGAGGGGAGGGGAGGAGGTGGTTCCACACGCCTAGTTAGCGGTGCACATACAAGTCCGCTCCACCGCGCAGTACTGTACCTACTAGCTGCATAACGTTGGAGGATCAGCAGGAGTACTGTACAGTATAATACTGACGCCGCACATACGTACAGTACGCATACAAGCTGACATCGCCACGTCGGTGGCATACCGGTGGAGGTACAGTACTGTGCTGTACAGTACTCCGCGGTGGAGGTACCTACTAGTCGTGGCATGCAGTATAACGTTGGAGGTTGATGCCGACATAGAGCGAGACACCACGGTCAAGGAAACAACGGAGGATCAGGGCATCTCCGGCCGCGCCTCAGGAAAGCCTCTCCAGGCGTTTTTTTCGCGCCGGCGCCGAAAAAACGGTCCAGTCGCGCCCCCAGGAGCCCGATTTTCGCCGGCTTGGGCCGAAAACAGCGCCGGCGGACCCAGCCCGAACCCGGCGCGCTGGGGGGCGCCCGGGGGTGCCGGACGAACTGTTTTGGCGCGAAAAAGCCGCGGGCCCGCCGCGTCAGCGATACGGCTCTCTTCTCGGCCCTTCGTCGTCCTCATCGCCTCGTTTCCCGCGGCGAATCAATGCCAAAACTGCCGCGCTGCCGCGCCGGTCAGCCTGCACCATTGATGCCTCACGGGCGGCGCAGTGAAGATCGGACGACGCGCGTCCCTCGCCCTCCCTCGCCCGTCACGCGTACACACGGTGACACGCGCGCCTTGGCCTATATATGAAGCGCCCCGGCGCACTCGGCGACTCACACTCTCCGCCGCCGTTGTTCCTCCCTCTCCTCTCCTCTCTTTCGCCGTCCCCAGTTCACACCCATGGCCGAGCGTTTCCCAGGCGACGGCGCGGCGGCGAACGGCTTCGGCCGCCGCCATCTTCACGAAGACGAGGCTCGCCTCCTTTACGAGGCCGAGTACCCGGTCCCGCCAGACATGCGGGTGCCCGGGACGTGGAGGATCAGCGCGGGCGGCGTGCCGGTGCCCCCGGTACCGACCGGCGCGGCGCGGCGTGCGGAGATCGCACGCATCCGCTCGAACCTGCCGCGTGCGGCGAGGGAGGGGCCACGGTACGCCCCCGACAGCCCGCTCTGGGAACCTTACTTCCGCCGCCGTCAGGCCGAGCAGCTCGAGGCCACCAACGGCGTCGTGCCCTCCGGCAGGCTCAACGCCGCCGGCCGGCGTCTGTGGTGGGGCGTGCCCGGGCGCACGTTGGAGGCCGTCCTCAAGTACATCGAGGGCGGACGCCGCGCCTCGAGTACCGCGCCCCCCCCTTCCTTCTCACGCCGCCGGGGAAGCTCCTGGACCCCGA